>NC_084731.1:100103572-100146072 GCF_033978785.1 Entelurus aequoreus
TTCTGGCAATTTATTTAAGTGTGTATCAAACTGGTAGCCCTTCGCATTAATCACTACCCAAGAAGTAGCTCTTGGTTCAAAAAGGTTGGTGACCCCTGCTCAAGAGGAAATGAATAACACAAATATATACACACAATATATATACACAATATATACACAATATATATAAACAATATTTTTCATGCTGCAAGTATTTATTTTAGGTGTGATGACCACTATTTGCTTGATTTATATACCGATGTATGTATGTGTATGTATATATATATCAGGGGATTTAAATAGGTGTAATTGTGAATTATGTGGGCAGGTTGTCTTGTGTGTGACCATGTTTGTTGACATTATGTGCGGGTTGGATTTTTACTTTTTATTTTTCTTTCACCATGACTAGGGAAGGTTGTTTGCTTTGGGTCATAGAAGTAAATGACGCACATGTTTATGCACGTTCAGAGCATAATAAAGGTCATTGATCCGATTTGTCAGACATTTTAAAAGGAATGCAATCTCCCTGTGGGCAAGATTCCTTATCACTCATGACGGTGACATGAGTGATCAATTAAATTTGTAGCTATGTCTAACGAGTGTGTCGTCCCTCCCTCCCTCCCTCCCTCCCTCCCCTGTTCAGGGCGGTCCAAGTCAGCGTGGTCAGTCCAGCAGCCTGCAGCAGAAGAGCCAAGTCAATAAGTCGAGCTATGGCAGCTCCCCCTACTGGGCCAACTGAACTTGTGTGTGTGTGTGTGTGTGTGTGTGTGACTGGATGTGTGTGTGTGTGACCGGATGTGTGTGTGTTGGAGCATGCGTGGACATGCACCACTCAAGTGTCTGACTGACAAAATAATGGAGGGACAAACAAGCTAGAAAACACACTCTGTACATCCCCCCCCTTTTCAAATTGATGGCTGTTGTATGTAAAATATATTTATGTATTTATACAGTATATATGTATTGGTAGAACATGAAATGTGGTTTTCTGCATTTGAGTTTTTATTTTTGAAGGGCATTTTATTTTGAAAAGCAGATGTGGAAGGATGAGAATCATGAAGATGAAGTTGTTGAATATACTTGAACAAAAGCATCATGTGATGCGGATTCCTTTTTGTACGCACACACAAACTGAGAAGATGGAGATGCATCATTTTCATGGCCAAGGCCCGTTTTTATTTTTTAGAAGACAAATGTTTTTGTAATTTTGGTCTCCTGCATCTGTGAATCCTTCTTTGAAGCGTGACTTGATAGCTTCACTTTCCCGCCACCGTCTGTCAACTAGTTGGCTGCTCGGCAGTCAGGCCTTGATGTCATTTAACATCCTTGTTGTCCTGATTAAAACTTCAAACACTTCGTCTCGCCACTCCAATTTTATTTGCGTCGTTGTACGCTCATGTGAGTGACGTTCCCACGCGGTACTCAGGTGAGTGACATTCCCACGTTGTACTCGTGAGTGACATTACCACATTGTACTCATGTGAGTGACGTTCCCACGCGGTACTCAGGTGAGTGACATTCCCACGTTGTACTCGTGTGAGTGACGTCCCCACGTTGTACTCGTGTGAGTGACGTCCACACGCGGTACTCGTGACTGACATTCCCACGTTGTACTCGTGTGAGTGACGTCCCCACGCGGTACTCGTGAGTGACATTCCCACGTTGTACTCGTGTGAGTGACGTTACCACGTTGTACTCGTGTGAGTGACGTTCCCACATTGTACTCGTGTGAGTGACATTCCCACGTTGTACTCATGTTAGTGACGTTCCCAGGTTGTACTCGTGTGAGTGACATTCCCACGTTGTACTCGTGTGAGTGACATTCCCACGTTGTACTCGTGTTAGTGACGTTCCCAGGTTGTACTCGTGTGAGTGACGTTCCCACGTTGTACTCGTGAGTGACATTCCCACGTTGTACTCGTGTGAGTGACGTTCCCACGTTGTACTCGTGTGAGTGACATTCCCACGTTGTACTCGTGTGAGTGACATTCCCATGTTGTACTCGTGTGAGTGACATTCCCACGTTGTACTCGTGTGAGTGACATTCCCACGTTGTACTCGTGAGTGACATTCCCACGTTGTACTCGTGTGAGTGACATTCCCACGTTGTACTCGTGTGAGTGACGTTCCCACGTTGTACTCGTGTGAGTGACGTTCCCACGTTGTACTCGTGTGAGTGACGTTCCCACGTTGTACTCGTGTGAGTGACATTCCCACGTTGTACTCATGTGAGTGACATTCCCACGTTGTACTCATGTGAGTGACATCCCCACGATGTGTTTGATGAGCATTCCTCAACTTTATCAGTATATATTGCCATCTTCCCCAACTTCTTTGTCACATGTTGCTGCCATCAAATTTTAAAGTAAATGATTTGCCAAAAAAAAATGTTTAAGAGTTTGAACATGAAATATGTTGTCTTTGTAGCATATTCAACTGAATATGGCTTGAAAAGGATTTGCAAATCATTGTATTCCGTTTATATTTACATCTAACACCATTTCCCAACTCATATGGAAACGGGGTTTGTACATTTCTTTACAGTAATAGCTTAAGTGACTTCATTTGATATTTTGCTATATGATTGGTATAAGTTTAAAATATAGAATTTCACTCATCAATGTAGCTTGCCGTTTAGACTAGGTGTCGTAAATTGTCAACTGCGGTTAATGTAACGTTTTGACCGTGTTTGACGTAAATTTGATTAAAGACGTCCTAGCGCCTCTGACGGGATTGTGCTAACATCTGTATAATTTTTGCTATTCTTGTTAGCGTTCGTCAAGAAGGTTTTTAAACCCTCACTTTGGATCAGTCTGTTAATTCAGGACGCAGGACCAGCTGATCAAAAGAATATATATATATGGATTTAAGCTTTATTTACACAAGTACATGTCATTCAAGGTCAAGGCACGTGTAGTCCATCCATTTTCTACCGCTTGTCCCTTTCGGGGGTGCTGGAGCCTATCTCAGCTGGGCGGAAGGCGGGGTACACCCGGCACAAGTCGTACAGTACATTAAAATCTAAATGCAATAAAAATGGAAAAAAACAAAATCTGTACATAATTCAGTCATTTTTTAGTCATCATTTTTCTTTTTCTTCTTTTTGCTTGACACCGGAGTTTCCGGAACCTCTTCTGCTGCTTCTGACTTTCGCTTCTTCTTCTTGAGTGGAGTAACAGCGTCCTCAGTGGCTTCTTCTTCTTCCTCCTCCTTCACCTTCTGCTTCTTTTTCTTCTTGGCTGAAGCGTCACCTGCTCCGTTCTCTGCAGCCTCGGCCGCAACTTTCTTCTTCTTCTTGGCGACTGGCGTCTCCGCATCGCCGTTCACCTTCAAACAGGAAACAGGAAGTGAAGCGTGTTGTCGCAGCCGCCCTAAAATAGAGCTCAGGAGGCCAGGTGAGTTTGCAATGCATTGTGGGTCATACATACAATGTGAGAGCAACAAGCTGGTTCCTACAAAATAAAAGACAAACTGCACAAAGGCTTGACTTCTGAGCAGGTTTGAATGAAGTAAAAGTGTCAAACTTTCATCTCCAGTCTGATTTAGTACCAGTGAAGACTTCAGTCTCTTTAAATTGTGCGTAATTTAACTCCCTGAAAAAACACATTTTAAATACTTTCTTCACTCTCTGAGACGTACAGCACGATACGTTTCTCCTCATGAGCAAAATTCAACTCTGCCTGATTCCTTCTTCTTGTCTTGTGTGAAGTTCAGTGTTCGAACCTGACACCTTGGCTTGCCATCAAAGTAGACCTCGGCCATATATTTTATAGTAATTGTGTGCAGTCAAACTCCACACGTTAGTTACCAGGGTAATGCCAACAATCTCAAACATTGCTGCGTAACTTTACAAGTACATGCCATCAGTAAACATCTTGCAAGAAACTCATCTGTTGCTATTTGGACTAAGATTCAGATTCATGGAGAGTGGGACGACTGAAGAATTTTGACCCTGACTGCAGTACCATTTCTGGCCACATTACTACATATGGCACCTTTAAAGACCCACAATGCAATGCTAAAATTGTACGACTTCCTTCAGTGGTCCAGTCCACGGTCTGGGACCAGCCAATGGTTTGGAGTCAGACCTCTCTGGCACGTGGTGGACTGAGACAAGACCACAGGCGGGGGTCGGGTCTCCTATCCAAACATGCGAGTCCACTTTGACGTCAGAATGTTTACCTCCATGTCGTCATCTCCCTCTTCCTCTTCTTGGAGCTTCTTCTCACGCTTCTTGCGCTTCTTCTCCTGCTTGTGCAGTTTGCGCTTCATCTCCACGGCAACATCAGCGGCCTGGAGAAGAGAGCAGAGAGTGACAAGCCCACAGTGATGGTGTCCTACATGCAGCTTCAGTGTGGACGCCACGTCAGGCTCATTAAATCAGTTTCAACCCTCAGCTGTGAGAATCAGGAAGCACGTGGTCATCCCTCGCAGCAAACCACCATGGACATTCTGCATCAACAACATTCAACTACCTCCTGGACAGCTTCTTTCATGACGTCAATGTTCTTGCGAGGAACTTCTCCCGTCTCGTAGAAGGACAGGCGCTCCTCCACCTGCTCCCGCAGTTTGTCTCCATACACGCTGGACGGCATCTCTGCAGGAGCACAATGAAAAGTGACTCGGAGGCAGCAGACGTGTCTCGGACATCTGAGCACATGTTGGACTGAGCTCAGGAAGTTGAGGATCAACATCAATCCTGGGATTGAATGCTGCTGACGAAAAATATGAGCATCACAGCAAAGTCCACAGGAGGAAGACTGAGGAAGATGTGAGGAACTCACCAGAGAAACAGTCGATGCGTGAGGCGATGGTGCATTTGTTGGCCAAGTATCTGGAGATGCGACCTTTGTTCTTGGTGGCTGCTCGGCCGATGAAGGTGGAGTGGAAGATCAGACCGTACTTGGGGGTGTTGGATCGGGTCTTCAAGGCTCTGCAAGATGACAGAAGAACAAGGAACATTCAACACTACAACACTCCTGCAGAGACTAATTCATGGATTTTTACTCGCCGACCGCCGTGATGCATAAACCGTATTTTCCGCACTATAAGGCACACCTAAAAACCTCCAATTTCCTCAAAAGCTGACAGTGCGCCTTATATATGGACCAATATTGAGCCACAACAGTTGTTGCAACTACGGTAACAGGCATGTGATTTGACCACAATGAAAAAGACAGAAAACATTTCCGGGGGTCGAAGGCTGGTGGGGGGTCGAAGGCCCCCAGACAGGTCCAAGCTCCTGGTTTTTCACCAATTTAACATGCTAAAATGAACAAAGACAGCACCATTTGAAGAAAATATTTGAGTGTTTAAAGACATGAAAACATCATTAATAGAACATACATAGTGAACACTGTATATGGTTCAGTCCCAACAGTATTTAGTCACTAATATTTACATCTTGTGTTCATTTCACATCCACATTGATCAGTGATATTATTTACAGTATTACCACATGACTTCAGTTCACTTCACACATTAGCTTTCTCAGAGAGCCAACATGAGCCTTCCTTGCACATTTCTCAGCAGCCTGCATTTTCCTCTTGGTCTCTGCTTTTGTAGCTTCTTTTTTGGATAAATATAACAAAATACCAAATGTAAACATTTCATTCTTTTCGCCAAAATAGGATATACATTTATGAAAATAATTAAACATGTTTAGTATTGTTTACTCCTATTTGAAAAGAGGAAATAATAATAATGTGAGGACATATTGCATGAAAATATTTACCTTTCAGATTGTTACACCACTGACAGTTTCAACAGACTACATAAGAACTTAGTACAAAATAGTATTATATGCAAATTTATTTCAAATAAATTGTTAACTGGATTCAATAATGCGACTCTTTGAATTTCATAATATATTTTCACGTGGCTTTTTATTTTTAGAAAACCCCATTTATATTTCGCAAAGCAATAATTGGCTAATATTTAAAACAAACATGCGTATTTCGCAAGCAAATATTTTTTTTAGCTTACCTCATTATTAACAACCCTGTCTGCAACTGAAGTGGGCGGATCTTTCCTCTCCACGTCACTTTCAGTTGACATCCAAAAGTAGCAGCTAGTGAAAAGTTAGTTTTCTTTGCTTCAAGTTGTTTCAAATGTTTTTGGCGTTTCGCATGTACTTCCAAAGCCTTGAAACCTGGTGATCCATAGTCAATATTATCATGACACCACGTGCACAAAACCTCTCCGGGACCATCGATTTTCCGAATAAAATCACCGAACAAAGTCATAACTTCTTTCTTCCCAACAGTATCAGTGATTTCCCTTTCCATCCAGTCCCATCCAAACTTATTTTTGACATGTTTATCAATTTCTTTTACTCGTAAAGCGTCCTTTCTCTCGAGAACCGACATCGTTTACATATGGAAAATGGCGGTACATTCATAACAGATGTCCTGATTGGTCACAAAGAACATATCGACCAATCAACTACGGCGTAATATAAACTACGTCTCGAATCTTGATTTAGGGTCGGGGAAAAAAACGGACAAACGGAAGATACATTTTTTCCCCCCCGAGATTAAAAAAGACGGAATTCCGACTTTAGACGGAAAAATCACATGCCTGGGTAACTACACCGACTTCATTTTCCCCCTTCTACGGCTGCTTACCATAGAAGAAGAACTTCTTCTACAGGGGAAAATGAAGTCCCGTAGTTGCGAGACCGAAACTTTATGCAAAGACCCAAAAATGGCTCCTATTAAGAGACACGCTTACGACGCAGAGTTTAAAGTCAAGGCCAATTACTTCAAATATTTCACTTTTAAGTGGTAATCATTTGTATATATGGTGTAGTAGCCATATAAAAACATCAAAGTTGTTTGACAAAAGCACATAAAACAAAATAATAGTTCCAGCATAAAATGGACAGATATATCTGAAGTGGATCTCGTAACTTAAGTGTTTAAAGTAAAAGAAAAACCTAATAAAAATGTATCACTTTATGAGTGGGGCACCTTTTGGATCCCAAATATATTTAGTCATTTTTTATTTCTCTTTTCACTGTGATTACTCAAAAATTTGAAAGAATTAAAATCAATGGTGTCCTGCATTATTGATCTTTTAAAGCTCTAATTACTAAATACTGCATATTTCAGTTTTACTATAAAAAAATTAAGTTTTTTTTAACAGAAAAGCCATAAAACATTTATTTTTATTACTTTATATTAACTTGAAGTTGATATAGAGATTTACTGTAAGCGTTAATTAAAAAAAAAAATAATCGGACTTATTTTTAACATTTTAATGACTGAGACCCTTTATGGTCCCCGGGACCCCTAAAGGTAAAATAAATAAATGCATATATTTTGTTATGGTTTGAAAATAAAAAATATCAAAATGGCCCCCACATGCTTTAATTTTTCCGTGTGCGACCCCCAGTGGAAAAAGTTTGGACACCCCTGATCTAATGCATGTATAACGTAACCTCAGCCTCTACTGTAGCGTCTATTCTATGCGCCTTATATGAACAAAGTTTTAAAAGTTTTAAAATAGGCCATTCATTGAAAGTGCGCCTTATTGTGCAGAAAATACGGTAGCTAAAAAAAATTAACACTGACGAGGTGTTACTATGGATTCTTCATCACTCCAAGCAACATATTTTTACAATAAAACTAAAACAATTCACACTTAAACCGCCACATTTGATAGTAGTCCTTTCATGCATATTTGTAGGCCTTATCATACGGTCATCAAGCTAGTGTCATTAGCTAACACGTTTACAAGTGTCTGTGTTAGTATTGCCTGACCAGGGCTCAAAGTCTGCAGAGACTCCTCCCACCCCCACCAAGAACTGTTTTCACTGCTGGACTCTAGAAAGAGGTTCCGCAGCCTCCGTAGCAGAACCTCCAGGTTCTGTAACAGCTTCTTCCCTCAGGCTGCATCATAATAATCCCCTCAATTCCCCCCAAAAATGGATTTAGCTGGAATATAAAGACAATATAACATATATCCATAAACCTGGATGCATATGCAAAAGTGCAATATATTTATCTGTACAGTAATCTATTTATATCTGCACCTTACTGCTCTTTTATCCTGCACTACCATGAGCTAAGGCAACAAAATGTCGTTCTTATCTGTACTGTAAAGTTCAAATTTGAATGACAATAAAGGGAAGTGTAAGATTTAGTAGGTGCAGTACATCTCTGCTGCAACTATTATTCTGGTCTACCTTGGTGCTGCGTGTGGTTGCTCAGACATTGGGGTGCAAAAGGAAGAGAGGGATCACTCCAGACATGGTCACCCTGCTCGAGTCCCACCCAGCCCTGCCATCACTGCAACCACAGCTCCCCCCAGCAGGGAGGGGTCGCCCCAGTACCTGAACAGGGCCTTCTCTGCTCCCAGGATCTGGACGGTGGAGGCAGGGTACTTGGCCAGGTTGGTCAGGCTGCCAGCATGGGAGATGAGACGGGCCCCCACCTGGAAGATGAAACACACATGTTGGCCATCAACACCACGATAAGAATGCAACCATCATAGATTTGGACTATGCATGTAAAATCACACTACTTACATTTTTGTACGACTGTGAAATAACAGCAATCAGATCACAGTACAAAAAGTGTAAATAAATAAATTGTATTAAAAATGTAAGACTTAGATTAACTTTGACATCCTGCAGAAAATGTTACTTGTGTGTTATAACTTGTGTTATCCATGCCTACTTATTCACTTTTAGTAACCGTTCAGGGGTTCTCAAACTTTTTTCACCTCAGAAAACGTAATCGCAGCAATTAAAACCTCGATGTTGATTAATGGTGCAGGCCTAAGGACATATCAGACCAAACGGCCACAACTTTGTTTGACAGGAACAGTACAATGAAACATTGTTACCCATAGGTAAGCCATGTCAGAGTACATAAGACTTCTAGTCACAGGCTCATTTGTAACCCTCATCCCTGGTTAGGCTTTTAAGGAAAAGTGAAAACACAAAAGGATTAAGACAAGTACAAAATAAAAATAATTGCCCCATTTGTGCATACTACACCCAGTTCTAGTGCTCACACTTCTCATTTTCCTTAAGCCACTTTTTCAGTTTTGTGGAGAAAAGTTGAATGTCCCACTGTGACTAAGTTCAGTGGCAAAGACTTCCAGATGTGAGACCTTCACTGAGAACCCAGTACTGACCCACAGTGGTCTGACACCTTTTCAGTCTGCACACCTTCACTACTCTACCTTTGTAATTCTTTACACATCACATCAGGGGCTAATCAATTAAGACACTTAAAAATAGCTTTTAAAATTGAGTAATTTATAAAATTATCAAAACTAATCATGTTATATTTTTGGGTAATATGGCAGAGATGATGCTTCATTGGTTTTTGGTCAAATATCTTTACTGTTTGTTTATATAATAACATTTTGTGGCCTGTCCCCAGACCATGGCACAATAAGACATAGGGGGTCAAATCACTGCATGCATGTTAACAGCTTGAACACAAACAAGGTGTAATAAGTCTGAAACAATTTATATTTATTTGTATGGTTTTAGTCATTTTTATAATATGGCCATCAAATTTGAGCATCGGGTCCAAACACCCAAATATTTAAATTCCTTTACAGACTATTTTATTTTGATTAATGTTGACCTGAGTTTCATTTAATAGTTTCTTCAAAGAGAAACACATTAATTAAGACTGTTATAAATTAGGGTTAAACATTTATTTTGAAGCCATGTTGATATTTCAGTCTGTTTAATACCTCTGAAGCCTGTTGAGGGTGTAAACTGCCACATAAATGATCCTATCTGCATACATTTGGCTAGGTAAATAGATCCTTATGGCACACCCAAATGACAATTTTGGCACAATGGCAAGTGGGCGAGCCATCGCATTCAACGCCTTGCTCATTTTTAAGTAACTGAAACGTTGCCAGACTAGCTGCGTTTCCATTTAAATGCAAAAAAGTGTTTCCATCATACTTTTGCAATAAACGCCAATATGGAAACATCTCAAAAACCACCTCATGAACACAAATATTTC
Source organism: Entelurus aequoreus (assembly GCF_033978785.1). NCBI lineage: Eukaryota > Metazoa > Chordata > Actinopteri > Syngnathiformes > Syngnathidae > Entelurus > Entelurus aequoreus. Next base: position 100,113,550 of record NC_084731.1, read on the forward strand.
AGCAATTTGAGAGATTTCTCAAAGTGTTAGTGTTTCTGTGACCAGTTTATTATTGCCATATTTAGGTTTTGCATATTTCTAGGTGTAATGAAAACGCAGATACTGCCAACTTCAGCTTTTTTGGGTAAACAATTTGCCCGCTTAGCCCTGCTGACATTTTTAAACTGATGTTGCAGATTAGCATGTCTTTCTATAGCTGCACTGCTGGTGTAACTTTTCTTAAATAGCAAACCTGGTGAATGTTTGCATCCCCACACCACTATGTCAAGTTGGACCATCAGTACCAGGAATGTTTTTCATCACACTGATTCAGTGGATTGACAGATTTGGCAAACATCATTGGTCCTGGAAAGAAGGTGACAAAAATAAGCGCTCACCACATCTCCAATCAAAGCAGCCAAGTTTGGAGCCACCTGGCTCATCTTGGAGCGCAAATACTCCTGCAGCTCCTGTCGATAGCCCGCCAGGGCCACCACACGTTTGGAAAAACTCTCAATATTGATCAGGTCGATGGGTGAAATGTCCATTCCTGCACACACAAATGATGCGTCAACACTCAAATAAGTTGAAGAAGAAACATTGTTTCTCCCGACAGGTCCGCAGCGAGGATGTGAGCCTCTACTGCAGGTTTATGGGAGAGATTCTTTACCCCTCTGTGTTCAACACCAGAAACAATTGTCAGTCTCAGGTGGGCAATAAAAGGGGCGTGGTTTAGCCACAGTCCTAAGGATTAAAAGCAGATATTCAAACTAACCCATGGAGGACCGGGATGCATCCAGGATGGCCTGGGCCTTGGCGTTGTCCATGACTACTTCCTCCAGGCTTTCCACGCTCTCGTCCGTCAGCTCCTTCCTGTTACCAATAAGCTGAGCTAGGCGGCAGTACATCGAGTTGTCGGGCACGATTCTGACCAGCTCGGGGAAATGGTAACCATACCATTCGCTGAAGACGGAAGAGAGTTGGTTTAAGTCCACAGATATGAATCAAGACAGATGAAGAACATTCTTTGGACAAGTTGGTGAGAATGTCTCACCCAACACCGACGCTCCACCAAACAGCAGCTGGTGGAGCCGAGAGGCTGGGTGACATTTTTCTACCTCCTGTTTCTATACAGACTACACGCAAAGGTGCACAGCCTGCGGTAAGCATTAGGAGAGTACCGCTAATACACATTTATGGTAGCTTGTTTTAAAAAGGCAAGTCTGCAAACAACCCCTTGCCACTTCATCTCTTATTTCAATATGCTTCTTTCCAGTTGTACATAATTGGAATGATCTTGAGTGGCATGCAGCTTTGCTTATGAGGTTCCTTATTGAACAAGCAATAGCCAATCAACTCAAAGAAGCATCTGCATTAGAACTTTGAAACGCTTCAGAAATGACAGTCTCATTGCTCACCATTAAAAAATACACTATGACCAACACAGCAAACTTACATTACTGAGGGGCAGCATAAAAAAACACATGCCAAAAAGTACAGTCAAGTTTGACTATTTATTACAGTGCCTTAGTGCATTCTGACAAGCACTGCACTTTGTACATAGTTACATGTTTTTACCAGTCATTTTTAGTAAACAAGTATTAGTATTTGATGTGATGACTTACCATTTATGTGTTGTCTAGGACGGAAACTATTCAATTAATCGAGTGACCCAAAAAAACATGGATGACAACCTCAAAGCTAATAGAACTGTTTAAATAAACTTTCTGCTTGCAATAAGCATTATTCTCCCTAATAACTGCATAGTATGTACTTATAAAAAACTGTTCACATGGGCACTATTGCTGCGGCTGTACGAAATAACTGTGCATATTTTAAGTTCTGGGCACTTCATACAGTCCGGATTGTATATATTTTTATTTGTTATATTTAAACTAAGCAACATAACGAATCAAAACTTTTTTCTGATGGAATTAATCATTGCAGCCCTGGTCGTGATTGTTTATTTTGTAGCACCGTTGGTAAGGGAGAGGTTTTGTTTAATGAGACAAAATGAGGTCCAATGAAAGCTTATTCTCCAAGCAAAGGGCTGTGTAAACATATTGTTCAATTCACTGCCTCATCACATGCAAATGACAGATTAAGTAGGCTGTCAAATTATTGAAAAAGTATCCGTGTTTAAACTAAGATTACAGTAATCCCCATTGGGCAGTGATGTCTGACATTTGGCCATTTTCTTTGTGCTGTACCAAGAAAGAATATATATTTGACATACTGTATACTTCAACAGATCTAAATGAAGTTTACATCAAATATATATGGCAAATAATATTTGTCTCTGCAGTTCCACTGAACTTTATAACATGCAGCCAATTCCTTGCATCCCGTGATAACTAAACCAAGTCATGGCAAACTTGACCATTCCGCTATCCTAAAGAAAGTTGTGGCTATCCGCATCACCTTCTCAAGTAACATACAAAACAAATCAGTTAGCGCCACTAAAACTCTTACTTTTCACAGTCCTATTAATGAATGTATTCAAGTTACTGGAGTGGCATGCTTAGCATAGTAACCTTACCGGACACGCATGGAGAAAGTGTTGATGTCCTTGTCAAGCTGATCCAGCAGAGCGATGGACTGGATGATCATGTTGTCTACTCGGTTTACATTGAATTTCACCTTGGCTCTGGAGTAGCTGTGACCTAAACCCAGTTGGGCCTTGGAGGCCGCCTGAGCCGTCAGTCCCTTCACCATTTGGTGGAAGTGCAGGCGTATTCCTGACAGAACAGACAGGAAGTATAAGAAAAGGACGGATGGGGTCAAATGGAGTTAAAGGTGATCAAAATCAGTCGGCCGCTCAGATTTTCAGTATGAACCTTCACGGAGCTTAAGGAGCATAAAAATCTCATCACAACAACTACTGAGCCGTAGTACACAGCACAAACACCCACACAAGTTGTTACCTCTTATTAATTCTGCCACAACGCCACTTGTCTGGATGGAAACACCAAATTCTTCTTGCAAGGCAGCTCCAATTTTGGCATCTCCAACGCCGAGCACAGCTTTCTTCTTGCCAGAGTGAGGAAGGTTTGTCTCAAGAAACAACTTCAGGTCTTCATGTACAATACCTAAAAGGGGGGGAGAAAACAACATTTGGTTGAGTTTAACATAAGCTCTGTCAATTTCAGACACAGACCTACTTTTAATACACCTTGGCATCCCTATCAGTAACGTTAAGATGATTCATACATGCATTTTATCCAAGAATATAGAACCACAAAATCTAAACTTCTGGGGTAAGTGAGGAATATAACTCACAAGATCAATATTTTCACATCCAAATTAATGCCATCTGTAAAATTTGCATATGAATTGTACTATAAAGTACACTGCATTTCACTTTTTACAAAAGATCTGTGAGAATCCAATCATTATAGATCTTCCCATCGGGGATTTATGCTGCCGATTCTGATCACGAGTGAGATCGGCCCATACCATTACATGTATTAAGTATACATTTCCAATGTTTTTTTGCTGACCGCTATTGGCAGTTTCACAATATCAACGCAATATTTCAACTAGTTCCTATAAGCCACTACTTTATTCCTACACTTTAAACCCTGCAGCTTAAAAAACAGAGCAGCTAATTTATGCATTTTTCTTCTCGGGCGGCGATAATTTAAAACACAGAGGGTGTTTCAATGCTAGTGCCATGGGGTCATCTTTTAGACGGGTTCGCTCACTGTAGGTGCTGCAGTTTCCTTCCATTTACTGGCAGTGCCCCCCCCCAAACAGAACAATCTTCTAGCTTTCCACAGCGTTTATACTTGCTAAACTGTCCCATGTGTGATATCTGTAGGTGTGTTTTCATGCATATTTGTACGTGCTATCGTAATGTAATGACACTAGCACCGTTAGCATTAGTTTGCGAGTGTTAGTATTGACTTGAAACAGCATTCTTTTGGCATTGTTTCAGTTTCATAAATTCAGCTGGACTTACAGAGTCTGTTCAGCTGATTGGCGAGTTAGCTTCCGCAGTCAGTGGGTCAATGACCATAACTTCTGTTTCGTTTCATCAGCCGTTTTACAGACACCATTTGGAAACAATTAAAGAAAATTAATATTTCCAGCAACTTACTGTGTAAATACCTAATTTCGCAACGTATATGTCTGCGGCTTATACTCCGATGTGGATAATATATGAAAAAAATGTTTTCTTCTAAAACTGGTGGGTGCCGCTTATTTTGCGGAAAATATGGTAACTTCTTGCTGGCTACTAAAAAATACTAGAAGTAAAACTGGTCCGAAACCAGTGTTTGGATTGTAATGTATGTATGATTATGGGCAAATTAGACAGTTGTCAACATTGTGGCTCGGAGAGCAAACAGAGCTAGTAAGCTAGGGTTAGGCTAAATAGCAAGCTTGTTCCTGTGCTTCTGAGATGGTCTCCCCGTCCTGCACTGAGTGCAGCGTTTAGACAAGAGGATCAACGAGTACCTGCGGCTGAGATGAGGATTCAACAAATATTGTTTAAGGAGGTATTTTCATAGATACTTCATAACATGAAAATGAATGTTTAAAAGTGTGATTTCAGACATTTCACATGCCTGTGTTATGTATACCATGTACACCGTTTCTGAGATTGCGAATTGTGACAGTATTATGCTATCACAAACATTAGTTGTGCTACTCTTACACAGCAGTTGGCTTTAGAACCCATAAAACTTAAGGAGAAAGAAGTATTAACATTAATGTCTGTACAATTTAAGATGCCTTAAGAAATTGGTATCATCGGATGTTCAGGTTACAAATGGAAGCTGTCAGCATGGTAACTCAGGGGATTGACAGATTGTAAAAAACATCATTACATCCGAGGACCCATTTTAACAGTAGTACAAGAACTCATGAGACAACTTGCCTTCAGATATGGCATTTATGTTCTCCAGGGCACCCTGGGCTGACTTGAAGGGGAAAAAAGCAGCCAGGCTCACCATACTGTTGAACTTTGCCAGACTCAGCACACAACCCTCCACCTAAAATGCACACACATTCATAAGTCTTCAGCATTGTGAACCAAGTGTGATTTTAGTAAGAAAACGGCACTTACCTGAGGAAGTAGCATGCTGATCTCCTCCACCTCTTTGACAATAAACAAGGCATATCCTGACGCGTGCTCGTACAACACATGTAAAAGCACCTGCAAAAACAAACAATTCGATATTTAAATCATCAAATCAAGTTTATTTATAAAGCGCTTTTCATACAAAAAAAAATGCAACTCAAAGTGCTTTACAAAGTTAAAAACAATACCCCGGTGACCCACATCCCCCATTATCACATAAATACGCACGGATACAGATACCAAACACACCCATATGCAACTATATGGACCAATGATTGCATAGCTGAGTACAGAGGAAACATGTGAGTAAACACTATCACAGGAGCCATCTGCTCCAGGTCAGACCATGGCCTCCAGGACCCTGAGACTAAAGCGCCCCCACCAGCACGACAGATAGCCCCTTTTTGAGAACAGGTACCCGTTATCGAGACCACTATAGTAAAGAAAAAGAGTTGGTTCTTTATTCGAATCCCTCGGAACGAATCCTGTCCCGACCAGAAATGCCCCTTGAGACACCACAAGAAATGACGTCACGTAGCTCAGTCATTAGGCGCAGATAGCAAAAGCAGGAAAAACAATGGACCAGAAAAAGTGCTCCAAGGTGTAATAAAGTTCAAACACTTTTACGACCCCTTGGAAACATAGCAACCAGGCTAGCAACGCACCTCCTTTACGGCAGCTGTCGCAACGTTCTTAAAACAACCGCAGCACATACATATATATACAACATATATCTCCCTTTTTTAACTTTTCTTTTTCTTTCCCTGTAAACAAAACAAAATCACACTGTATATGTGTTGTCTGTCTAATTATAAATAATGCAGACGAGGCGTGTTGGCTGAGTTCTTGACGTTTACTTTCACAGCGTGCGCTTAACTGCACCCTTAGCTGCCGGGTGGCGACATGCAACAACACTTTTCGGGGCTACCGCGCATGCTCGTCACTCCCGTTGCATGCTGGATAGTGTAGTTGTTATATTCCCTAGCCTAGCTCATAACATCACATCTTTCCCCCTATATAAAAATACTGTTAACTCAATAAAGTGTATTTCTTTTTTTAGCTTTAACTTTTCATTTTTTAGCATTGTAACCACATTTGCAAACAACTTTTCTCTTCATAGAATTTTCTTTCAATAAAGAAATAAAGTGCAAAAATGTCAAAGCATCATAAACAGTTATGTCAAACAGCAGGAGAAGTGCACTTTTTGGAGAGCTGTATTTTAAGTTTTGTGCCCAAGGGACTGATTTTATTTAACACTATATTATTATTTATACACCTATAGTGATCACAGAGACAGGTTGTTTTTGTGTTACTGTATATATTTGTTTTTCTGAAAAATCCCACTTAATATACTTTGGGTAACAGTCAATATTTATTTATTTTCTACCCCAGGGCAGCTGTGGCTATTAAAGGCCTACTGAAACCCACTACTACAGACCACGCAGTCTGATAGTTTATATATCAATGATGAAATCTTAACATTGCAACACATGCCAATACGGCCGGGTTAACTTATACACAACACAGTCGGTGTTTCATTGTTTACATTCCCGAAAGGTGCAGTCAAGATCGAAGAACTCGGACAATAGAGACTCTTACCAGGAGGACTTTGACTTCGTTAACAGACGCGATACCGTGAGTACGCTTCCAAACATTTGATCGCTTGCTATAACTAGCTCGAGCTAGTAGCCAGGAGCTAGCATAACAAACACCTAGGTGTTTATAATGCGGGAATAATTTGTGGCATATTAAATATAAGCCTGGTTGTGTTGTGGCTAATAGAGTATATATATATACATGTCTTGTGTTTATTTGCTGTTGTAGTCATTCCCAGCTGAATATCAGGTCCCACCCGCGCGCTTCCAAACATTTGATTGCTTGCCCGTACGTGCGTGTCATGTACGTAACTTTGGTTAATATATAAGCTTTATGAACCTTGGGTTAGGTGAACGGTTCTTTGGGCTGAGTGAGTGTGTGGTGCAGGTGTTTGAATTGTATTGGCGGGTTGTATATACGGGATCCCATCCATATTACCCGCTAGTAGCTAGCATAACAAACACCTAGGTGTTTTTATGTGGGATTAATTTGTGGCATATTAAATATAAGCCTGGTTGTGTTGTGGCTAATAGAGTATATATATGTCTTGTGTTTATTTACTGTTGTAGTCATTCCCAGCTGAATATCAGGTCACCCCCGGCTCTCACAGCATCTTCCCTATCTGAATCGCTTCCACTCCCCACTAGTCCTTCACTTGCACTTTCCTCATCCACAAATCGTTCATCTTCGCTCAAATTAATGGGGAAATCGTCGCTTTCTAGGTCCGAATCTCTCTCACTTCATGCGGCCATCATTGTAAACAATAGGGAACTTTGCGTATATGTTCAATTGACTACGTCACGCTACTTCCGGTAGGGGCAAGCCTTTTTTTTAATCAGATACCAAAAGTTGCGATCTTTATCGTTGTCGTTCTATACTAAATCCTTTCAGCAAAAATATGGCAATATCGCAAAATGATCAAGTATGACACATAGAATAGATCTGCTATCCCCGTTTAAATAAAAAAAAATTCATTTCAGTAGGCCTTTAAAGTAGCTTACCACCACCAGGTGTGAATGAATGATGGGTTCTCACTTCTCTGTGAAGTGCTTTGAGTGTCTAGAAAAGCGCTATATAAATCTAATCCATTATTATTATTATTAGGGGGTAACAGTCGATATTTATTAGATTTTATTTTTTTCTCATATAATAAAAGTGAGCTTTTGTTAAACCAAATATTGTGGGTTTTTTTCAACCCATCTGGACTCGATAAGGAATCGGTTCGATAAGAGGGTTCGATAATAGACTAGGGCTGGGCGATACATCGCGGTTTTGTCTCTGTGCGATATAGAAAATGACTATATGGTGATATTGGAGACTCCAATATCACCATATAGTCAACGAGGTAGTTAAAGGAAGGTTATTAAAAATAGCATACGTGTACACCACGTGGTCATGGTAGACACCACGTGCTGACGTAGCATGTCGCGGGAAACAAGCTAACCTATGCTAATATATTAATAACGGTTACAACAGCTCGGTGCATCATACTAACCCACAATAAATTGCTCGTTTTCTGTCTAAAAAAAAAGCAATTCTTCGTTTCCCACAGACGTGACGCACTTCTAATGCTAATGCTAATGTTAGCCACATTGGGAGGCTAACTTCTTAGCCAAGGGCCGCAAGCAGGAACGCCCAAAGTGTTTTAAAAAACGTCGTGTTTTTACACTGGCGAGTATGTATTGCTCAGCACACATAAAGTAGATGATAAGATTGTAGGTAAGACAGGAGTGCATTAACTCACCATGACGGCTGAAAGTGAGAGGTGTTCTCTCTCTGGTGTCTCGCGTGGAAAGACTGCAGGGAGCTTCTTCACTGCGATGTCACCACACTAAATACCGCGAGAACTCAAATAAAACATCGCGAGACTTTGAAATGATGATAATGGTGTGCCAGAGCATACATACATTTTATATTTAACGCTTAAATCTCTGGAGTCTACATCAACTTCACATCTATTCCTCATTTCAAAATGTTTTAGTTTTTTTATGTTGTGTTTTTTGTTTGTTTGTTTCCCGCCCTTTTGTGTCAAACAAAACTATGTTTTTTATGGCAAACACACAAAATATGCAAAATCTTCCACCAAAAATATTTTTCTTAGTGGAATATTTGATGTGAAGTAATGGGAACCTTTGATAGGTCAATAATTCATAATAACATTGATTTTGATTATTATTATTATGTTTTGAGCAATGACAGTTTGAAAGAAAACACTTTTTTTGTTTGTTTTATTAGTCAACATTGCAACTGTTTCTAAATTACATTTCACCTGTAAGCTTTTTTATTTCACTTTTGTTATGTTTTTGTTTATTTTAATAGTATTTTTAGAATGTGCCGTGGGCCTTTAAAACATTAGCTGTGGGCCGCAAATAATAAAATATAAAAAATCTGCGTCCTTTCTGATTTCAATGCGTTAAAAAGACACAAAAAGTGTGTTAACGCCAACACTGCTTGACAGTATAACAAAATAAGTCACACTTATATTCTGTAACATTCACAGTTTTGGAAAAAAAGTGCAGAGGTAGAAATATCCAAAATAACCTCTTGTATATAATCTAAACATAAATAATGCCTCAAAACAAGTTAATTACATTTAAACAAAAACAGCAGACGAGCTCTCGCCCTGCACAGCTGTTTTGTGCTTTGTAGTGTGGATATGGGCTTGTAGATCTTTATTTGCCACACATATATACCTTCCTGCTTTGCACACAGTGCATTCTGCTTCCCATGTGTCACGGCCAGGACCAAAACATGAATACATTTTCCGCAAATCATCCGTGAAGTTGCATTTACTTTTCGGCATTTCTTGTTTTCATGTCTGTCTCCACTCACTAGCTCTCTCGCTCTCTGTCTCTGCCCCTCCCTCACCAATGTTTCTGCGTGCGCACGCCTTCACAGTTTGTTTTGTTTAACCCCTTCTTAACTTAACCCTGGACGTACATTGAAAATACACGCAACCCTAACTCAAAATGCAGGACATTTGAGGCATTTAAGAAACCCCGCCCGGACACCCCGGACACCCCCGCAAAAGAGGACATGTCCGGGGAAAAGAGGACGTATGGTCAGCCTAACTATAAGGCTATAATCAAAAAGGTCAACCAACGAACGAGATTTCTCTACAGAATCTCCTCTCTGGTCAACAAAAGCACCATGAAGATTCTAGCGGGAACTCTCGTTCAACCCTTTTTCCATTACGCATGCACCTCCTGGTACCCTAGCACCTCCAAAATCCTCAAATCTAGACTCCAAACATCCCAGAACAAGCTAGTCAGATTACTTCTAGACCTCCACCCCAGATCACACCTCACTCCTACCCACTTCTCCAAAGTGGGCTGGCTCAGGGTGGAGGACAGAGTAAAACAACTTGCACTGAGCCTGGTCTATAAAATCCGCTACACCTCCCTGATACCGAAGTACATGTCAAACTACTTCCTTAACGTAAATGACCGCCATAACCACAACACCAGGGGGAGCTCCACTAACCACGTTAAACCCAGATTCCGATCTAACAAAGGTCTTAACTCATTCTCCTTCTATGCCACATCAATGTGGAATGCACTCCCAACAGGTGTAAAAGAAAGGGCATCTCTATCCTCCTTCAAAACCGCAATAAAAGTTCACCTCCAGGCAACTACAACCCTAAACTAACACCCTCCCCCTTCCACATCCCACCTCCCCGGATTGTTAATAATCAAATGTAAATAATCAAATGTAGATACTTATTCTAATGCTTTCTGATCTCTCTCTCTATGTCCACTACTTGCTGTACATATCCTACCAAGTCAGACCTACACTGTTACAATGTCCATTTCTCTGATGATGCAATTGTTGATGACTGAAGGGATGATAACATCCAAGCCTAACCCCCCCCCCCCCCCCCACATCCCACACCCCGGATTGTAAATAATGTAAATAATTCAATGTATATACTCTGATGATGATTATCTTGTGTGATGACTGTATTATGATGATAGTATATACAAAGTATATACTATATAAAGTCACATTGTATGTCTACATGGACGTCGGAGTCTGCAATAAAGCTTGATTGATTGATTGAGGTGGTGTAAAAATGTAATAAAAGCTTTTACGTCATGTTGGCGTTATTTTTAGTTCTGCACATGACACACCAGGATATGTCCGCCTGGTAATGTTGGATAGTCCTCTTCTCCAGAGTGTTTTGACAGCAAAGAGCCAAGCTGCCGTACCATTTCAGCTCCATGCAGGAACAGAGTCAAGTGCTGCATTTGGGGCGAGGCATCATTAGGGTTGTTCAGCATCGCAGGGTTTCTTAGGACTGCATGCATGCGGCTCGTAAATGTCACTTTGTGTTGGCTCCTTCCTAAAAGCAGAGAATTTATGGACGGAAACCCCTTCCCGGTACGACACAAACACACACGGCGCACACAGAGAAAAAGTGTGGTATGTAAATAGAAATATTGTTTGTCAGTATTTGAATTGAACTTGTCACCTCTTTAAAGGCCGACACAGCGGGGCACGAAGCGGCATTCAAGTGTAATATCTGCGTTTCCAGGAGCCTGGATGCGAAGTGCTTTGGCGATATAAAGGCTGCCTGCAGGGAGAAGAAGTGACTCTCTTCTTGAAGCAAACCTCCGGGAGAAAGGCTGAAACAACACGTGAGCGTCAATATTTGGCGTCTTCCTCTAATTGTCTCTCGGGCTTTTCTTTCCCACTCTCAGTAGGAACTGTGCTGGTCTGTCTGTGTGTTGTGTTGTGAGTGTTGTTACTGGGGCTTCTCTTGTGTGTGTAGCGTGTTGTGCACTGTAAAAAATGTCATTGTCAAATTCCTGTCTTCCTGTCTCAGTAGCATTTATCTTTACAGCAACGTACTGTAACTGCACGCCTGTGATTGGACACACAAGTTACAACTAAATGTAACTTCACAATTTAATTTTATAGTTTATTACAATAAAATTACAACGATCTGCTGTAACTTCTAGGGGTGTCAAAAAATTTTTTTTTGGTAATCGTGATTCTCATTTGTAACGATTCTTAATTGATTTTTAAAAAAAAATTGGATTTAATTTTTATTTATTTGTTTATTTTTTAAATCTGTTCTATCCAGCCATTTAAGCAAATCATATTATTGATGTAGATGATCTATATCTGCTGTTCAGATTTACGGTAGAAAAGAGAAGTGTTGGATACTTTTTATTACATTTAATAATTTTTTTATAATTTTATTAAACAAAACCAGTTTTCTTTGACGTAATATATAAATCTACCAAAGCTCTAAATCTATTTTATGGAGGAAAGTATTTACTGATAGCACTGGCACCCAATGTTATTAAAAAGTATGGATTTTGAATCGAGAATCATTTTAAATCGAGAATCGATTCTGAATCAATTTGTTGCACCCAAGAATGGATTGGTGAGGTGCCCAAAGATTCACAGCCGGAGTAACTTCACATGTATTTTTATTAGGGCTGTGAATCTTTGGGCACCTCACCAATCCATTCTTGGGTGCAACAAATTGATTCAGAATCGATTCTCGATTTAAAATGATTCTCGATTCAAAATCCATACTTTTTAATAACACTGGGTGCCTGATGAACTACCTTCCTCCATGAAATAGATAAACAGCTCTGATACATTTTAATATTACTTAAGTGAAAACTGGTTTTGTTTAATACAATTCTACACCAACATTTACTAAAGTGCTCGGACAGGACAGATTAAATAAATACAATCCATTTTTTATGTATTTTTTCAATTGATTAAAAATCTTTACATTTAATATTCGCAATTCATTCGAAAATGGTTGGTGTCATTTAAAAACACATATAATATGTCTGTATCTACATCTATGATTGACTACATTCTTCCATAAAATAAACAACGTGAACACATTTTTATATTATTAAAAAAAAAACCTGGTTTTGTTAAAAACATTTTTTTTACCCAAACATTCAATAAAGTTAAATACAAATAAGGCGAAGGAAATATCCAACACTTCTCATTTCTAAAGTACATGTGTACAGAAGATATGATCATCCGTCAACAATATGATTTGCATGAGTGGCTGGACAGGACAAAATGAAAAAAAGAAAAAAAAAAATCAATTAATTTTTTTAATCGATTAATAATAGTTACAAGTGAGAGTGGCGATTAATTGAAAATTTTTTTTTTTTTCTTTTACATCCCTAATGCAGTGTTTATCAACCACTGTGCCGCGGGAGATTATGTAGTTTCACCTAATTGGGTTAAAAATACTTTTTGCAAACCAGTAATTATAGTCCGCAAATAATGTACCGTTGTTGAGTGTCGGTGTTGTCTAGAGCTCGGCAGAGTAACCGTGTAATACTCTTCCATATCAGTAAGTGGCAGCAGGTAGCTAATTGCTTTGTAGATGTCAGGAACATGGTTTGTGGTGATCACAATATGCAGGCGACAGCGGGAGGCAATGTGCAGGTAAAAAGGTATCTAACGCTTAAACCAAAAATAAACAAAAGGTGAGTGCCGCTAAGAAAAGGCATTGAAGCTTAAGGATGGCGATGCAAAATTCAACTAAAACTGAACTTGCTGCAAAGTAAACAAAAACAGAATGCTGGACGACAGCAAAGACTTACAGCGTGTGTGTCGTGACGAGGGGGTCGCGGCTTGCTGCGAGGATTGTTCTCCCGGGATGCAATCGGACTAAACTGGACACGGCTTGAAGGTAGGAACATTATTTAATTATTCAAACTCAATAGGTACAAACAAAAGGGCGCACAAGGCGAAGGCACAACTTAGCGTATGATACAAAAACTAACACATGGGCAGAAACTATGGACATGAAACAAAACTCGCTAACTGTGGCATGAATAAACAAAACTTACTTGGCAGAGCATGAATCAAACAGCATGATCTATGGCAGTGGTTCTTAACCTTGTTGGAGGTACCGAACCCCACCAGTTTCATATGCCCATTCACCGAACCCTTCTTTGGTGAAAAATAAAATGTTTTTTTTTTCAAATTCAAGACAAAGTTATATGTTTTTGGTAACACTTTAGTATGGGGAACATATTCTAAGTGACAAAAACTAAATTTAGAGTTATTTGGACACTAGGGGAACATATTCTAAGTAACAAAGACTAAATTTAGAGTTATTTGGACACTAAGGGAACATATTCTAAGTAACAAAGACTTAATTTAGAGTTATTTGGACACTAAGGGAACATATTCTAAGTAATAAAGACTTAATTTAGAGTTATTTGGACACTAAGGGAACATATTCTAAGTAACAAAGACTTAATTTAGAGTTATTTGGACACTAGGGGAACATATTCTAAGTAATAAAGACTTAATTTAGAGTTATTTGGTTAGGGTTAGGGTCAGGGTTAGAGGGTTAGGGTTATAATAAGGCCATGCCGAATAAGGCATTAATAAGTACTTAATTATTGTTGTAGACATAATATAATATATCTGTATATATATTATTCTGTACACATATTATGTATATATTCGTATATATGTTAGATTTTTTATCGCTATATTAGTCTAATTAGACCTGCATTGTCCTTTCCATCCTTACACTTTCCATCATTGTAACTGAGCTACTGTGTTGAACAATTTCCCTTGTGGATCATTAAAGTTTGTTTAAGTCTAAGTCTTAATAATGACTAGTTAAGAGCCAATATGTTACTAATTTGCATGTTAATAAGCAAGTAATTAATGGTGAATATGTTCCCCATACTAAAGTGTTACCATGTTGTTTTACTGGTACACAAAATGAAGCGTGCATGAACATCACCTTGTTCAAAGAAAACAAAACCAACACAGTGCATAAACTCACAACAAATTACACACCTGCAAATCAGTCAGCTGTTGCTGTATCCGTAATACGCCGATAGGGAGAAGTTTGTATTTACACGATGAGTCGGGTGTGTCTTGACCTCCGCCGAACCCCTGAGCCTGACTCACCGAACTCCTAGGGTTCCATCCAACCCAGGTTAAGAACCACTGATCTATGGCAAGAAAAGTCGAAACAGGGCAATGTCGCCAGGACGACTAACTGGCAAAACAGGCTTAAATAATAGTCTCTGATTAGAGCAGGTGCGTGATCCGAACACATGAGACAGGTGAAACTAATCAGTCGTCATGGAAACTAAAATAAACAAGGGAGCGCAAACAGGAACTATGGAGTCTGAAAACTAACAAAAAAAACCAAAACATAATCCAGACCACAGAACATGACAGTGTGGAGCAGACGGCGTCCACAAAGTACATCCGTACATGACATGACAATCAACAATGTCCCCACAGAGAAGGATAGCGTCCGCACAACTTAAATAGTTTTGATTGCCAAAACATAGATAGATAGATAGTACTTAACATAGCAGGTACGGGGGAATAGCGTTCAAGGGAGACATGAAACTGCAACAGGAAAATACCAACAAAACAGGAAAAGCCACCGAAATAGGAGCGCAAGACAAGAACTAAAACACTACAAACAGCAAAAAAGTCCAAATAAGTCAGGGTGTGATGTGACAGGTGGTGACAGTACACCTACTTTGAGACAAGAGCTATAGTGAAGCATGCTTGTTATGGTTTGAATTAATATCCAACAATTGCGAAAACGACTTTTTATTGTCAATATCGGCTGCTGAGTTTCATTTTTCAATGATTTCTGCTGGTTGTGTGCCTGGGGATTTCTTCACTGAAGAAAATGTGCCTTGGCTCAGAAAAGGTAGAAAGACACTGCCCTAATGTACGGAGCTAAACAACGTTGCCTCAGTGGTACACGTCGACACACACCAAATTAGAATGGCACTAAAAAGGTGATCTTGCTATAACGTTTTCCATTCTCCGGGGGCAGGACAGAGCAGAATGAGCATTCGTGGAGCATCGGCTGCTTGTGTGGCGCTGCTGTGTGTGGTGGTGCTGATGGCAGAGACGACACACGGACACATCACCTTCTTCAGCCCCAAAGAGATGATGCTGATGAAGGTATGACGCCTGCGTGTGTTGAGCTGGGATACCATTCACAGCTTGAGTATATTTATTTGCAGAGTCAAATCAACACGTTTCAATCAAATGAACATAATCAACATTTTTGCACTTTTCAATTTGAATGCATTTAACCCATACGGCCCAGAATGACTCAAAATCTCTAAAGGCGAAACAGAAACCAAACAGCTCCAACACTTTTCAGGCTGTAGTGTTCCCTCCACGAATGTACAAATGGACAGTTGATGCGGTAGTGACAGGCTGCACAACCAAACAAGTCAATATGGTAGACGCTAAACAACAGCACAATGGACCTCTCAATGGGGAGTTTGAGTACAAAAAAAACCCCACTTAAAGTATTATGCACAATTTGCATAATACTTTTAAAATTAAATATTATTTATGTATTTATTATTTTTAATTTTTATAAATATTATTTATTTATGCATTTATTTATGTATTTATTTATGTATTCATTATTTATGTATAATTTTGTATATTTATTATTCATATATTTATATTTTTTTAAAGGTATTTATTATTTATTTATTTATTATTTATTTATAATTGTTTTATATTTTTTGTATTTTATTTTTTTAATTCCAAATTAATTTTTTTAATGTTTAATTTATTTATTTATAATTTATTTATTTATAATTTATTTATAATAAATAAATTAATTAATTGTTTATTTATTTTATTTAATTTTTTTATTTTAGTGTTTTATTTTCCAGGGTGTTCCCCCGCCTTCCGCCCGAATGCAGCTGAGATAGGCTCCAGCACCCCCTGCGACCCCGAAAGGGACAAGCGGTAGAAAATGGATGGATGGATAGATTTTCACTAAAGCAATTCCATCCTAAAATACCTCAAAATTACTACAAAATGAGCAATAGTAAAAGTAATATTAATGTGGATAAATGTCTGCTTAGAAAACATTTTTTGTTACTATAAACATGATGTTAAAGGTGATTAATAAACACATTGAGGGCCGGATTTACTAAGATCCAAATAGCTTGTGCAATCTATAAAATATTGTGTACTATACGGGGCATCACACTCATTTACTGCATATTCATGTTATCATGCTCTTACCTGTGGAATTTGCTATCTGTATGTCATTAAAAAATATATTAAATGACACCAATTGAATTTGTTTTAATCAGCCCCTTTAGTCATCTAGCAGCTACGAAATTATAAAAGGATGTTGCTGAATTGTCTAATGTTTTTCATTTCTGGATTGCACGCCTTATTCTGCTCACTTAATACTTAACGCATTCCACTTTGCACACATTTAGTAGATCATCTTTGCGTGTGCTATTAAGTTTGCACGTGTTTTAGTACACGCAAACCTTGAGTAAATTATGCCTCTAATGCATTAATACTCCCTTCTGTCTTCATTCTCTTTGCTCATGCAAAATGAAACATGATTAATATATATATTATATTAATATATTATATTATTATATTCTATATATTAATATAGATTAAAAATGAAAAAAACTGAATCGCGATCATTTTAAATGAATCCACAGCACCCTCGAATATCTGTAGATTTTACTGTAAAAAAACTGGCAGTTGAGTTACCAGTTTTTAACCTAAAATGTATAGTACTTTTTACAGCAAATTACTTTAAATGGAAAAACGGAAAAACGTTTTTTTCTAAAGGCAGAACAACAGTTCTAAATTTAAAATATCATTTTTACAACGTACAATTTGATGGATAACTTGCTTTGAAATTAACAAGTTAAGCAGATATTTAAGTATTTATATATTTGGAATGTATAATATCATAATACTCATTATCATATCAAAATAATATCATAATGTATAATGTATAATATCATATTTGTTCCATGATCAGGTAATAATAAAGTTTAAAAGATATACAATTGTACGTACAATTGTACAATTGTTGTAGTACAGGGTTTGTATTCATTGATTATTTTATTATATATATATATATATATATATATATATATATATATATATATATATATATATATATACCTGTATATATATATATATATATATATATATATATATATATATATATATATATATATATATATATATATATATATATATATATATATATATATATATATATATATATATATATATATATATAATCAATATATATATATATATGGATAAATATGGATATATATATATATATATCATATATATATATATATATGTCTTTAAAATATATGTTATTATATGTATGTATAAATGGAAAATATACATGAAATATATATATATATATATATATATATATATATATATATATATATATATATATATATATATATATATATATATATATATATATATATATATATATATATATATATATATATATATATATATATATATATATATATATATATATATATATATGATAAATGGGTTTTACTTGTATAGCGCTTTTCTACCTTCAAGGTACTCAAAGCGCTTTGACAGTATTTCCACATTCACCCATTCACACACACATTCACACACTGATGGTGGGAGCTGCCATGCAAGGCGCTAACCAGCAGCCATCAGGAGCAAGGGTGAAGTGTCTTGCCCAAGGACACAACGGACGTGACTAGGATGGTAGAAGGTGGGGATTGAACCACAGGAACCAGCAACCCTCCGATTGCTGGCACGACCACTCTACCAACTTTGCCACGTGTATATATATATATATATATATATATATATATATATATATATATATATATATATATACACATATATATATATACAGTATATATATACATATACATACATATATATGTATTTTTAAATCATATATTTTATGAAAATTTTAATTTATATATACATATAATAAAATATATATTAGATACATATATAAATATATATTTTAGGTATATTTTATCAGGGCATTCAATCGATGGCAACTGGACTGTTTGGTTTGGCTTAGAAGACATTATATATATATATATATATATATATATATATATATATATATATATATATATATATATATATATATATATATATATATATATATATATATATATATATATATATATATATATATATATATATTTAAATATATACAGTATATTATTTATTATATATTTATATTTTATATATAATAAAATATAAATAAATATATGTATTTATTTAACACAAATATATATATGTATATTAAATATACATATTTAATATATACATACATACATATATATATATATATATATATATATATATATATATATATATATATATATATATATATATATATATATATATATATATATATATAAATATATATATTATTTAATATATATTTATATTTTATATATAATAAAATATGAATAAATATATGTATTTATTTAACACATATATATATATATATACATATATATATATATATATATATATTAGGGGTGGGCAAGTTAATGCGTTAATTTTGAGTTAACCCATCAATCTATTAACGCCGACAAATATTTTATCGCACATTATTGCGTATGTTTTTTTTACATGCTTTTATTTTGTTAACGCCTATGGGTGAGGGCCGACATCCGGGCAACTGAGCTACATACGGGTT
Source organism: Entelurus aequoreus (assembly GCF_033978785.1). Classification (NCBI taxonomy): domain Eukaryota; kingdom Metazoa; phylum Chordata; class Actinopteri; order Syngnathiformes; family Syngnathidae; genus Entelurus; species Entelurus aequoreus. The sequence continues at coordinate 100,132,719 of NC_084731.1, forward strand.
CTTCGAGCCATAACAACCAGACTGGCGTTGAAAACAAACCGTTGCCATTACTCTTTAACTTGTCGACCTACGCTGGTTAAACCCGTCATTCTGCCTCCAAAATGCCGAAAAACTGTGTTGTTTTTGGTTGTGCTAACCACAACTGGGAACAGGGAAAACAAAGGTTGTATTTTGTTCTGCCAAAGCGCGATAAAAGCCCACAGAGACGAGACAAATGGCTCGCAGCTTTACACCGGGAAAACGAGGACGGTTCTCACTGGAGTCCCCCAAAGTCCCGGGTCGTGTGTTCGGATCACTTCGTTTCTGGTAAATATAAGGAACAAAAATCCACCTTCTTAACCACAACTTGGCTATACGTCCGTGCTAATGTTGTACTAGTTGAATTTTTACCTTATAACGTTCGACAGCTGAAGTTGTTGTTGTACAAAAATAACATGCGGTATATACTGTATAGTCTATAGCCTAGCTAGCTATTTTCGAAAACCGGACAACGAGAGGATACCAAAGGCAGCGTTAAGATGGACACCACCGGGAAAACGTAAGCCAGGGCGGCCAAAGAACACCTGGCGAAGAACAGTTGTACTTAAACAATACATGTAGCCCTCAAATCTCTCAATATTTTATACACTAACACTTGATCTTCCGCGTCTCTTTCTTAGTAGCACGCAGGCTAAGCTAACTAGCAAGCTAAGCTAAGCCTGAGAAGCTTTAAAGTTCACTGAGACGAGTCTGACGCAAATAATACATTTTCGTTTTTTCACACGATATGCGAATAAGTAAAAATGCGTAAATGAAGGATTTAACGCCGACTTCCAAGCCACAACGCTCGTTAAATGCTTTTTCTGTCAATGCTGTGTTCGCTGTGAGCTGCTTTGTTTTCAACGAATTCCCGGTTGCTAGGGGATTGGTAGGCGGGAGTGACGTAGGTCCGCCCTCACCCATACACGAGTTGTATGAAAAGGAGAGGACTGTAAAAGTGACAACTTTACAACGTGCAGCTGTAGTTGCTGTCAGTGGGGACTACTGGACATCAATCGGTAAGCATAATTACCTCGGAGTTACAGTGCATTATATGGGTGAGGGCGGACCTACGTCACTTCCGCCTACCAATCCCCTAGCAACCGGGAATTCGTTGAAAACAAAGCAGCTCACAGCGAACACAGCATTGACAGAAAAAGCATTTAACGAGCGTTGTGCCCTAGATGTCGGCGTTAAATCCTTCATTTACGCATTTTTACTTATTCGCATATCGTGTGAAAAAACAAAAATGTATTATTTGCGTCAGACTCGTCTCAGTGAACTTTAAAGCTTCTCAGGCTTAGCTTAGCTTGCTAGTTAGCTTAGCCTGCGCGCTACTAAGAAAGAGACGCAGAAGTTATCAACAACAAGATCAAGTGTTAGTGTATAAAATATTGAGAGATTTGAGGGCTACATGTATTGAATGGCAACATGAAAATTATAGGGTTTATTGGTTTTTAAAAACCCAACTGCTAAGTGCAAATTTAAACGAAACCGGTTTTCGAAAATAGCTAGCTAGGCTATAGACTATATAGTATATTACTTACTTAACTTAATCCTCTTCTTCCCGGATGGGAAATAAGGCTTCGACGACTCGACGGCATTCATCTCGCTGCTGTGCTCGTCTCTGTGCCTCGCCCCATGTAAGCTTCATCTCTTTCAGCTCCCCTTCAACTGTTCTTCGCCAGGTGTTCTTTGGCCGCCCTGGTTTACGTTTTCCCGGTGGTGTCCATCTTAACGCTGCCTTTGGTATCCTCTCGTTGTCCGGTTTTCGAAAATAGCTAGCTAGGCTATAGACTATATAGTATATACCGCATGTTATTTTTGTACAACAACAACTTCAGCTGTCGAACGTTATAAGGTACAAATTCAACAAGTACAACATTAGCACGGACGGTATAGCCAAGTTGTGGTTAAGAAGGTGGATTTTTGTTCCTTATATTTACCAGAAACGAAGTGATCCGAACACACGACCCGGGACTTTGGGGGACTCCAGTGAGAACCGTCCTCGTTTTCCCGGTGTAAAGCTGCGAGCCATTTGTCTCGTCTCTGTGGGCTTTTATCACGCTTTGGCAGAACAAAATACAACCTTTGTTTTCCCTGTTTCCGGTTGTGGTTAGCACAACCAAAAACAACAGTTTTTCTGCATTTTGGAGGCAGAATGACGGGTTTAACCTGCGTAGGTCGACAGGTTAAAGAGTAATGGCAACGGTTTGTTTTCAACGCCAGTCTGGTTGCTATGGCTCGAAGAACCCGTATGTAGCTCAGTTGCCCGGATGTCGGCCCTTACCCATTGATAAAAGGTGGGTGCTGCATTCACATGTTCTGTCTATAATGAAAACAGAGGAGAGGCATTATGGAAGAAAGGAAAATTACAGGAAAATGTTTCTGCTGTTACCTCAGAAATTGCCTGTTCGGATGTTATGATTGTGGCTCTGGGATTTGTATGTAGATTATATTTACTTTCCATAACAAACAGGATAACTAAAATACCCTGGCAGTGGCAATAAACTTGAATGTTTGTATTGACATTTTTTGAGTTGATTTTCATAAAATATGCTATTTAACTGCTACTGTTTAATAAGTACTGATTTAAATTGTGTTTGCACAACAAATGTTTTGGCACTTTTGTTCATATGGGAGAATATTCCAATAAAGGTGCACTACACACTACTTTTTAATTCATTATTGGGTTTTACGTATACAATGCAGTTAATCGTGATTAATCAGAGAAATAGTGCGATTAACTATGATTAAAATTTTTAATCGTTGCCCAGCCCTAATATATATATATATATATATATATATATATATATATATATATATATATATATATATATATATATATATATATATATATATATATATATATATATATATATACATAACATATATATTAAACATATTGGAATTTTATTTATTTGATTTTAAGCTTTTACATATGGCTTATGGAAATTTAAAAAAAATACAAATAAATACAAATAAATGTATATATATATATATATATATATATATATATATATATATATATATACATATATATATATATATATATATATATATATATATGTAAGACACTTTTCAACATCAGGGTGATGCTTGATTTGAAGCGTCCACACAAGATTTATGGAAATGAAATTGAATGAAATATTGTTATTAACAATCTGGAGGTAAAACAAGTCAGTTAAAATATAATCATAATGTTTATTATTATCACCAGTGTTTTATGTACACTATAGGTGTATTGTGGTGCTATAACAAAGTGACATCGTGTGTATGTGCTCCATTGTGCAGGAGCGAGAGGGAAGGAAGGACATGGAGCCTCGGTCGGAGGATGGCCACTTTGAAGAAGTCACCGTGGAGCAACTTCCTCCAGCTGAGCACGCCACCAACCTGGTGTGTGCGCACAACCTTGTGTACACTTGTGTCATTGTCCAACCAAAATGTGTGTGTTTGTAGGACAAAACAGTGGACATCACGGTGCGACTTTCACCCAAGCAGCTGGACCACGTGGCTCCTGTGCTGGAGGAGCTCATCCATGAAATGGTGGAGGAGCGACAGAAAGGTACTGCAGTCCACAGAAAATAGCCAACAAAATGATATCAATTTGTCTCTGCAGCCAAGTAGTGCAGCGCTGAAGGACACACTTCTTCAAAAAGCATCTTTTCTTGTCAAATCACTCAATAAAGGGAAGTTCTTGTACTTTCACTCATGGCCCAGTTGTTGACAACACACCACCAGAGGAGTCATAAATCACATCAGACATTTGAATAAGAAAAGTACACAAAAGTATATCAAATATTTTCTTTTTTACAATGGATTTGTTGTGATGAGATGTCAGAGAAGGCATAAAGAACATAGACTTTGACTCCTTCCTGTTATCAAGAGGCTTTCATCACAACCTGGAGGTCAGTCTCTGGCAGATGTCAAAGTCCTTGGCAGCGAGGGCCGGGTCCCGAGCTAGGGGGGGGGAGGACCAGGGAACAGTCGCTGTCAAAGTACTTCTTCTGCTTCCTCCGACACGGCGCAGTAGATGGCGCTCACTGCTCCCTCCTCTGCGGACTGCAAGAAGATGGCAGACCATGGTCAACTAAAGATTACACACATAGGGGTGTAACGGTACGTGTATTTGTATTGAACCGTTTCGGTACGGGGGTTCCGGTTCGGTTCGGAGGTGTACCAAACGAGTTTCCACACGGACATATTAAGTAGCGTAACGCACGTTGTGTAAACAATGCACACCGAGGCACAACACACGGCATGCTATCAGCTAACGGGCTAGGATAGACTGACCATACGTCCTCTTTTCACCGGACATGTCCTCTTTTGCGGAGCTGTCAGGGCGGAGTTTCTTAAATGCCTCAAATGTCCGGCATTTTGAGTTAGGGTTGCGTGTATTTTTAATGTACGTTCAGGGTTAAGAAGGGGTTAAAAACAAAACAAACAGCAGCATTGGTGAGGGAGGGGCAGAGAGAGAGAGAGAGAGTTATGATAAACGTGCATGCGTCGCCAGGCTCTGCTTTTTATCCATAGATTTATCACATTAAATTTTTTATTATCTATAGCAGGGGTGTCAAAAGTGTGCCCCGGAGGCCATTTGCGGCCCACAGCTAATGTTTTAAAGGCCCATGGCACATTCTAAAAATACTATTAAAATAACCAAAAACATAAAAGTAAAATAAAAAAGCTTAAAGGTTAAATGTCATTTAGAAAAAGTTGCAATGTTGACTAATAAAACAAAGCTCTTTTTTTTTCTTTCAAACTGTAATTGCTCAAAACATAATATTGAATCAAAATCAATGTTATTATGAATTATTGACCTATCCAAGGTTCCCATTACTTCACATCAAATATTACACTAAGAAAAATATTTTTGGTGGAAGATGTTGCAAATTTGGTAAATAAATAACCCCAAAATGTATATTTTGTTGTTTTCTTACTGTACCGAAAATGAACCGAGGTACGTACCGAACCCAAATTTTTGTGTACCGTTCCTACACACACACATATTAGCGTGGGAAAGGATATCATACACAGCATTTTTCCGACCATAAGGTGCAAGGCGCTCATAATATACAATATATATATATATATATATATATATATTATATATATATATATATATACACATATATATATACATATATATATAAAACCCACTGTCAGTAACTACAGTTGGTCGCTACATCTGTAAGTGCAAGTTAAAACTCTCCATGCAAGGCCACTTTGTTGGGCCTGAGCTCATCTAAGATGGACTGATACAAAGTAGAAAAGTGTTCTGTGGTCTGAGAGTCCACATTTCAAATTGTTTTTGGAAACTGTGGACGTCGTGTCCTCCGGACCACAGAGGAAAAGAACCATCCGGATTGTTATAGGCGCAAAGTTGAAAAGCCAGCAGCCATCCGACGCCCCTGCTTATTTCAGCAAGACTGCCAAAGAGTGCGGGTACTAGACTGGCCTGCCTGTAGTCCAGACCTGTCTCCCATTGAAAATGTGTGGCGCATTATGAAGCCTAAAATAGCAGAAGGGAGACCCCCGGACTGTTGAACAACTTAAGCTGTACATCAAGCAAGAATGGGAAAGAATTCCACTTCAAAAATGTGTCTCCTCACTTCCCAAACCAAAACTGAGTGTTGTTAAAAGGAAAGGCCATGTAACACAGTGGTGAACATGCCCTTTCCCAACTACTTTGGCACGTGTTGCAGCCATGAAATTCCAAGTTAATTATTATTTGCAACAATTGTAGTGCATTAATTGAATATGGGTTGAAAAGGATTTGCAAATCATTTCCGTTTATATTTACATCTAACACCATTTCCCAACTCATGCTGGATTCCAGCAAGTCAAACACTTCAATCAGGTTGAACTGCACTTTTGTTTGTTTTCAGACGCTGGTGTAAACAAACATTCAGTAGTTATGCAATTATTTTTCCAGGTGTGCAACGAACACCATTTACCCGTTTACTCATTGTTTGCACTCTTTGCTAGCTCGCTGCTCTGGAACCAAAGCCATAATTATTATGCAAATAATCCAATCCAACATAGTGTCAGCACAATTTGTTTTCCTGCAATTTCAAATGCACTCATTTTAATAAATCAATACAGCGTTTTAAAAGGACCTTTTTTTTGTGATACCACCGTGATACCACCATGCTACCACCGTGCTACCACCATGCTACCACCGTGCTACCACCGTGCTACCCCATAAAAGAATATACAATGTGATGAACAAGAATTTTTTATTGAACACGAACAACTGTCAGGCCCATGCACACCTTTAAAAAAGATGACAATCAAAATGAGAGATATATACAAATATTTACAAAAGCATATGTGTCATGTGTTAATACCGCTGCTACCTTATTTGAACTTTTTCTTTGGCCTGGCCCCCTCTCTCCGCGCCTTCTCAGCTTCCTGCGCCTTCTCAGCTTCATGGTCTTCATCTGTCTGCATATAATATATATATATATATATATGACGTGACACTGTGTGACGTATGACGTGACACGATGTATGACGTGACAGTATGTGACGTATGACGTGACAGTATGTGACGTATGACGTGACAGTATGTGACGTATGACGTGACAGTATGTGACGTATGACGTGACACGACGTATGACGTGACAGTATGTGACGTATGACGTGACACGACGTATGACGTGACAGTATGTGACGTATGACGTGACACTATGTGAAATATGACGTGTGACACCATGTATGACGTGACGGTATGTGACGTATGACGTGCCAGTATGTGACGTATGACGTGACACTGTGACGTATGGGTATGTGACGTATGACGTGACGGTATGTGAGGATCGGGACAACCCTAATACACATACATATATACATATACACAAACATATATAACACACATATATACACGTGTTATATACACATATATACATATATATAAATACACATATATATACATATATATTATATATATATATTATATATATACACATTATATACATACTAGAGATGCGCTGTTTGCGGACACAACCGCGGAGTCCGCGGGTCGGGCGGATGCATGACGACAAAAATAGATTTTAATTAGAGTCGGGCGGGTGGCGGTTGAACCAATTCTCTCGAATGTCTGCTGATTTTCACCCAATCAACAATAATAAGGGCGTGCCGTGTAGGTGCCGCCTTTATCGCCCTCTACAACATGTACAGCCAGCGTGCTAGCCCAGCCACATGTTGTACGCAGCATCTGCTTGCTCTGTAAGTGACAGCAAGGCATACTTGGTCCACAGCCATACAGGTTACACTGACGGTGGCCGTATAAAACAACTTTAACACTCTTAATATGTGCCACACTGTGAACCCACACCAAACAAGAATGACAAACACATTTGTGCCACAGATTTTGGAAAAAGTTCAAATTCACAACCAATCACATACTTTCTTCAAACTTTGTCAATAACTTTTGTCATTAACTAAGGTCAATAGCTAATGTCAGGATTATGAGTAATGAGGATAAACACTGAAACATGATATATTTTATACTGCCAGCGGCTGAGGTCCAGATCCTTAGCCTGCTGGAAACTATTAAGCACACCCAAGACCAGCTGATGGCGAAGGTCAACTTCTTAACCAGCAGGTTGACCATTACCGGGACCAGAAGTTGAAATGCCGGCCAATATCCAGTTTCCACTGGAACAGTTGGAGGCATTTTTGAATGAACCATCAAATGGCCCAGCTGGACATAAGAGTGGTGAGGTTTCTTACTTAATATGAATGGTTCCATTAGGTTTATTGATTATGCAAATATTCTATTGAATCAGCCCTGACAACCAGGCCTGTCCTCAACCGCCTTTTCCCAGCGTTAATAGGCCTACACCAGGGGGTCCAACTTTTTCCACTGAGGGCCGCACAAAGCTAGCAGGGGCCATTTTGATATTTTTTATTTTAAAAACCAATACAATATATGTATAAAAAATATACATTTAGGCTTCCACTCAGGCTTGATCCCGGGGACCCCAAAGGGTTTTGGTCCAAAAAAATATAAAAAATGTGTCATTATTCAGTATTATTATTTGTGTTATTATTCAAGTTTTTAAATCTCTAGATCAACATTAGGTCTATCTGTCAATATAACATTTTTTAAAGATTTAAATTGGAAACTTTTTGTCAAAGAAAGCCTTTTTTTTAATGAAAAAAACACAAAATATGCAATATTTTCACCCAATAAAATTTTTAAGTAGGATATTTAAGATTATATAATAATTGGAGCCTTAAAAAGGTCAATAACTCATAAAACCATTGATTTTAATTCATTATTAGTGAGCAATGACACAAAAACTAATCACACTAAAATTGTAGGGGATCCAAAAGGGTCCTACTCATTAAAGTGTTAAAAAATAAACTATCATTTTTTTTTTTTACTGTTTACTTTTAACACAATAATCTCGAGATCAACTTCAGATCTGTCAATTATAAGTTTTATTGTTTGTTTTTTGTTTGTTCGTTTTAGGCCCTTCTTTAAAAAAAAAACAGCTCGTTTTTTTACATGGCAAACACAAAATATGCAACATTTTCCCCAAAAAATATCTCAAAATATTTAATGTGACGTAATTGGAGCCTTGAATAGGTCAATAATTCATAATGAAATTGATTTTGATTCATTATTATTTTTTAAAGAAAGAAACAGCCTACATGGCAGCTTTGTGTGATTAGAGTAAACATTGCTACATTTTCTTGTTACATTTCACCGGTTTGCTCTTTAAATACCACTTTTAGTGTTTTTTATTGTTTTCAATCGTATTTTTAAAATGTGCCGTGGGGCCGTTAAAAAATGACCTGTGGGCCGCAAATGGCCCCCGGGCAACACTTTGGACACCCCTGGCCTACACAAATACAAACATAGAATGATAGTACAAATATAATAAGAAAACAATGTCAACTTCCCAAAATTGGGTTATGGATGTTTATTTATGCCCTCTTTTTGCTGTGTGGGGATACTTCAGCAAGCTGTCTGGCCTGTTGAGGGAGTGGGCTCCACATTAATGATGGTATCATCTGCATACACTTGGCATATGTGCAAATATTGGGGAGGTCATTAATATACAAACCCTGTTTCCATATGAGTTGAGAAATGGTGTTAGATGTAAATATAAACAGAATACAATGATTTGCAAATCCTTTTCAAGCCATATTCAGTTGAATATGCTACAAAGACAACATATTTCATGTTCAAACTCAAACTTAATTTTTTTTTTGCAAATAATAATTAACTTAGAATTTCATGATTAAGATTAATTTTAGAATTTTGATGACATGTTTTAAATAGGTTAAAATCCAATCTACACTTTGTTAGAATATATAACAAATTGGACCAAGCTATATTTCTAACAAAGACAAATTATTATTTCTTTTAGATTTTCCAGAACAAATTTTTTAAAAGAAATTCAAAAGACTTTGAAATAAGATTCAAAATTGATTCTACAGATTTTCTAGATTTGCCAGAATAATTTTTTTGAATTTTTATCATAATAAGTTTGAAGAAATATTTCACAAATATTCTTCATTGAAAAAACAGAAGCTAAAATGAAGAATTAAATTAAAATGTATTTATTATTCTTTACAATAAAAATAAAATTTTTTACTTGAACATTGATTTAAATTATCAGGAAAGAGGAAGGAATTTAAAAGGTAAAAAGGTATATGTTTAAAAATCCTAAAATCATTTTTAAGGTTGTATTTTAATCTCTAAAATTGTCTTTCTGAAAGTTATAAGAAGCAAAGTAAAAAAATTAATGAATTCATTTAAACAAGTGAAGACCAAGTCTATTTGAGTTTTGTCTCTCTTAGAATTAAAAATGTCGGGCAAAGCGAGACCAGCTTGCTAGTAAATAAATACAATTTAAAAAATAGAGGCAGCTCACTGGTAAGTGCTGCTATTTGAGCTATTTTTAGAACAGGCCAGCGGGCTACTCATCTGGTCCTTACGGGCTACCTGGTGCCTGCGGGCACCGCGTTGGTGACCCCTGGACTAGAACAATGTCAAAAAGAGCAAATGTTTGTGATGTAATGCTACAACATGTCACATAGTAAAAATGCGGGGGGCATTTTTTCACTCCATGAAAAAAAGCACATCATTTTGACAGTATCTAAAGACAACATAAGCTTTGTGTTATAAGTGACTGTGAGTGTATTATTATTAGGAGTTGTTAGAATCAAAAGCCAAGTTGATTTGGACTGTAGTTGTAAAGATCCAGCAGCTGAAAATCAAACATTTGCTTAGTAGGCAAATAGTGAGAGCATTCCTGACTTGGTCTTCCCTGAGGAATGTAAGATGGGAGTACTGTAATTACCTAACGTTACATTATTATTTTCCATAACAATTTAGCCCCCTCCACAATATTAACCTGACGTTAAAACAGAACTAGCTATTTTAGCAATTGCCGAATCATGTAGCATTAGCTTAATGCTAAAAAGACAGGTTACTATCACATTCTGTAACAGACAAATAATTTCATGTAGGCTAACGTTACCTACCTGCTACCTGTCTTTTTCTCGTTTCTCCTCCTCTTCTTTTCTATTTTGTCTTCCCTGGACACCTGACAGTTTTGGCTGTTTTGACATCTTGTGTTGATTTTTCGACGTGGTGAGGCTGTCACGCCAAATTTTCTTCCCATTACAAAAACCTTCCTACCCCCCATTTACTTCCGGGGTCATTTCCGCTTACGTCATTTCCTCTTACGTCTTTGACAGCGATCCATAGCACTTCGTTTGACTCTTTTTTATAATACAGCGTTAACAAAACGTCTGTATTAATCGGACAAGCGTGACAGCGCCCCCTGATGGACGGCGCCCTTAGCATTTGCCTATACGGGTCTATGCCACGCCGGCCCTGCTTTACATCTCCATATTTATTGTCAAATGTGCAGACTTTTAGCATTCTGTAGTCTTCTCAATTTGGAAGAATATACCTGGACATAGTGAAGGTTTTTCTATTCCATTGACAAGATGAAACTAACGCAGTGTTCCCTCGCTACAACACGCTTCACTTTACACGGCCTCGCTGTCTTTTTTCTGTGTGTATTTTTTCACAGTGTCGCTCCTTTTTGTTCTTACAGCACATGATTGCACATTGTGTTCTGCGTCCTGATTGGCGAAGGGTCTGTAGACCATTGTCAATCAATCTTCTTATGCCAGGTGTCCTGTACACTGCACAATACAATGCCTTGTCTTACACTCCACTTTTTGTTGAACAGTTCACTTATTTGGGACTTTTCTTTTACTGTCAACTACTTTTAGGACTTTTGTCCGCCTGCACTTGAAATGTCTGAGAAGACGGTGGAGGACACTTTCTCAAATGAAGTCCAGTAGCTTGTCCTGCTGTTATTTCACAGCACATCTATTACAGGATCTTTGCAAGATAGCCAACCTAACATTGAACCAAAGAATGGCTTATTGTACTTGCACCAGACATGAATGCGTAGGAAACAACAACAAATATACATATCATATTTACATAGAAGTATCTCAGATCTAGAAATGACATACCTGTGTCCTTCTCGCTTTACAATTTCAGTCCTGTAGTTGTGTTCCATGGAGTGAAGGACAACTCCCTTCCTTATAGCTTATGCATGTCATGTGACGTCATATTAGCATGAAGGACATCAAACATGTCCTACTTGCATTAGGATGTAAAGTCAAGTAGATTGGTGAAAGATGTTCATGATTATACAATATTACATAATAGCTATCATAGTCTTAAAAGACTACTAAGCCAGAGATGTATCAACCCCAACCAGGACATACAAACCCCGTTTCCATTTGAGTCCAGGGTGCACCCCGCCTTCCGCCCAAATGTAGCTGAGATAGGCTCCAGCGCCCCCCGCGACCCAGAAGGGAATAAGCGGTAGTTGGGAAATGGTGTTAGATGTAAATATAAACGGAATACAATGATTTGCAAATCCTTTTCAAGCCATATTCAGTTGAATATGCTACAAAGACAACATATTTCATGTTCAAACTCATAAACTTTATTTTTTTTTTGCAAATAATAATTAACTTAGAATTTCATGTCTGCAACACGTGCCAAAGTAGTTGGGAAAGGGCATGTTCACCACTGTGTTACATGGCCTTTCCTTTTAACAACACTCAGTTTTGGTTTGGGAAGTGAGGAGACACATTTTTGAAGTGGAATTCTTTCCCATTCTTGCTTGATGTACAGCTTAAGTTGTTCAACAGTCCGGGGGTCTCCCTTCTGCTATTGCAGGTGCCACACATTTTCAATGTCTGGACTACAGGCAGGCCAGTCTAGTACCCGCACTCTTTTACTATGAAGCCACGTTGATGTAACACGTGGCTTGGCATTGTCTTGCTGAAATAAGCAGGGGCGTCCATGGTAACGTTGCTTGGATGGCAACATATGTTGCTCCAAAAGCTGTAAGTACCTTTCAGCATTAATGGTGCCTTCACAGATGTGTAAATTACCCATGTCTTGGCCACTAATACACCCCCATACCATCACACATGCTGCCTTTTACACTTTGCACCTAGAACAATCCGGATGGTTCTTTTCCTCTTTGGTCCGGAGGACACGACATCCACAGTTTCCAAAAACAATTTGAAATGTGGACTCGTCAGACCACAGAACACTTTTCCACTTTGTATCAGTCCATCTTAGATGAGCTCAGGCCCAGCGAAGTGTTTCTGGGTGTTGTTGATAAACGGTTTTCACCTTGCATAGGAGAGTTTTAACTTGCACTTACAGATGTAGCGACCAACTGTAGTTACTGACAGTGGTTTTCTGAAGTGTTCCTGAGCCCATGTGGTGATATCCTTTACACACTGATGTGGCTTGTTGATGCAGTACAGCCTGAGGGATGGAAGGTCACGGCTTAGCTGCTTACGTGCAGTGATTTCTCCACATTCTCTGAACCCTTTGATGATATTACGGAGCGTAGATGGTGAAATCCCTAAATTCCTTGCAATAGCTGCTTGAGAAAGGTTGTTCTTAAACTGTTCAACAATTTGCTCAGGCATTTGTTGACAAAGTGGTGACCCTCGCCCCATCCTTGTTTGTGAATGACTGAGCATTTCATGGAATCTACTTTTATACCCAATCATGGCACCCACCTGTTCCCAATTAGCCTGCACACCTGTGGGATGTTCCAAATAAGTGTTCCCAACTTCTTTTCACATGTTGCTATCAGTTTGAACATCAAATATGTTGTCTTTGTAGCATATTCAACTGAATATGGCTTGATCATTGTATTACGTTTATATTTACATCTAACACAATTTCCCAACTCATATGGAAACGGGGTTTGTGTATATACATATATATATATATATATATATATATGCGTATACT
>NC_084731.1:100148572-100163572 GCF_033978785.1 Entelurus aequoreus
CTTCAAGTAACAATATTCAAATACTAACATTTACAGCATTTGGTTTTATTCTGAATTCAGTGAAACAGATTGGTGGTTTTAGCTGATATAAAGACTTTCAATACATGTTTAAGTATTTGGCAGAGGCTTTTATCCAAAGCGACATACATAAAACATACATATATAACAATCACTGTAAACATGATCATTTAAGGGAAGAATGTAATACAAAATATCAATACAAAGTGTCAAGAAAGAATAAAGTTGATTCTGTCTTGACACTTTGTATTGATAGTTTATTCAATAAACTCTCTGCTGCAGCAACAGAATAGCTGAGAGTTTTTCCCCCCCTTACTGGGATTATATTCCCAGTTTTGATCTCGGACATCTGGTCACTTATAGTGTATATCAATAATAAAACACGCCAAAGCAATGTGTCCGTTATCATAGCTACACGTATGACAAAAAAAGCCCGTGAAAATGAGTGGTATTCAGTGAGGTAAGATGAATTAAATGCGCTGACAGTTCATTGCTCCTGCCAAATATATTGCACTGAGTGGAGCGGATCACCACTCCAAGATGGCGGCCCCGCCAGTAGGCAGTAGCGCTCCATGCTGCGTACCCTTATAAGATGTCTATGGTTATAACGTTAGCAGTGAGTTTACAGCCTCACTCATTTAACTACACAGCAAATAAAAGTCACGTTACTTAGCCAATAAACGTTATCTTACATTCAAAACTTACCCTTCTTTGTGCAACTTCAAATGTTGAACGAAGTTGGAAGTTGTTGCGTCTCCGTCTGTAATATTCCAACTGCGTGATTTGCATACGGCAATTTGTTTTTTGCGTAATTTTTATACCCGAACGAAACCCCTAAAACAATGTAGATCTAATTTGATTGGCTGTTGTACTGAGAGCACACCAGCTGACAGGAACAACACAGACGAAGACAATGAAAAATACGGAGCGCTCCCAAATAACTTTTTAAGCTTTGGGTTTTGGGGAAAGTAGCAAGTCATGTCAAGTCAAAAGGCTCAAGTCCAAGTGAAGTCACAAGTCATTGATGTTAAAGTCGAAGTCGAGTTGCAAGTCTCTTTACATTTTGTCAAGTCGAGTCCAAACCCATTTTTGATATGTTCTAAGAACGTTCTATATACCAACTATAATTTGCCTGCAATGGAAACAGCAACTGTTATAAGTGTTTTTTTTGCAAATGTACTTTTTATACAGTATGTTGTAACGTTTCCCTAACTTTCTGCGAAAGTGTTGTGTTTTGTGAACAATCTGACGCCGGCTGAGTCAAGGCTCCACGCACAGCAGGTGGCAGTAATGCACACACAAGGTTGCTTGCCAACCGCCATAAAAATCAAAAGAAGGAGAAGAAGAAGAAGAAGACTGCACGCATGCACAATTGAAGGAGAAGAAGAAGAAGACTGCACGCATGCACAATTGAAGGAGAAGAAGAAGACTGCACGCATGCACAATTGAAGGAGAAGAAGAAGACTGCATGCATGCACAATTGAAGGAGAAGAAGAAGACTGCACGCATGCACAATTGAAGGAGAAGAAGAAGACTGCACGCATGCACAATTGAAGGAGAAGAAGACTGCACGCATGCACAATTGAAGCTGCTCCGTGAGACAAAGAAGGACGAAGGCTAACTACTTCCACAATCCCGATTTTAAAGCAATTTGGTGCGCCATCCATTTATCACAAGTAAGTATAGAAAGAGTGAAATACGAAGCACGTTTTTGTATAACAACCTACATGATTAATTTCAGACCATTTTACGGTTTTAGCGTTGTGTATAAATGCACGCCATGCGCCTGATCTTCTGCTCAGAAAGCAGCTGGTAATTAGTTTTAATTCCCCACTGCAAAAATATCTTGCTCAGTTATCAAAAAACAATTTCTAATGAAGTACAATATTGTTGTTTGTTTATTTGTGAACGCTCTTACTGCTCTTGGTGGGCAGAATTTGGCAGACACTGTGAGGACAATGCTGAGGAAAATTGCCACAACAGTCCTGGAGCATTGGCCCAGGAAAAGTGACGTTTGAGGACTTGCTCCTTTACAGAATAATAAATAGTAGGTTTGCATCTTTGAACATATGTTGCATGTATGCTCACAAGGTGGAATAATTGTAAATTGTGCTGGTGGTTGCAGAGCATGCAGGGTGTTTACCAGCAGATGACCACAGCTGAAGTGGATTGTGAGCTTGGAGACGTCCTGAAACTGGCCACTTTTCCAAAGGGAGGTTCAAAATTTGAGGTACGGAGAAGATAAGATATCCCAATTTTGAATTACATTTTATTGAAGTTCCACTGCATGTCTTTTGAATTTGCAATTACTACTTGCAGGAGAAGGATGAATTAAGAGGGAGGACAAAAAAGGAAAAAGAAAATAAAGTAATTATGCCAATGTTTTAATTCAATTCAATTAATCTACATTCCAGTGCTGTCTTTGTGATAATTATTTACTTCCAGGATTTGGGTTTCCCTGCTTGGGCTGCTGCCCCCGCGACCCGACCTCGGATAAGCGGAAGAAGATGGATGGATGTATTTACTTCCAGGAAGAGAACTGACGCGCACTGCCCATTTGTATAGTTATCACTAATAAAGAATTATTTCTGTTGAAAAATAAAGAATTAATTCTGTTGAAATGAGCTATTCCTGACAATATAGCATAAAAACAGATGTAAATAGCATGTTCCTAAACAGTTCCCTGAACGTTCTAGCCAAACGTTCTTGGCTAACGTTCTGCTAACCAAGCAAGAACTCCACAACCAAACGTTCTTTGAGCGTTTTCATTCTCCTAACGTTCACATAACGTTCCCTTGTTACCTGGGAAGTCATCGTCCAAGTCATGTGACTCGACCACACCTCTGGCAAATGGCCTCCGGGGCACACTTTTGACACCCCTGCTATGGATAATAAAAAATGAAATGTGATAAATCTATGGATAAAAAGCAGAGCCTGGCGACGCATGCGCGTTTATGCTGCTGCGCTCACAATTTGTTTTGTTTTTAACCCCTTCTTAACCCTGAACGTACATTGAAAATAAACACAACCCTAACTCAAAATGCCGGACATTTGAGGCATTTACCCGTACCCAAACGAATACACGTACCGTTACACCCCTATGTGTGTAATCTTTAGTTGACCATGGTCTGCCATCTTCTTGCAGTCCGCAGAGGAGGGAGCAGTGAGTGCCATCTACTGCGCCGTGTAGTCTTTATGCCTTCTCTGACATCGTAAAGAGTCAAAGTCTTTATGCCTTCTCTGACATCTCATCACAACAAATCCATTGTAAAAAAGAAAATATACTTTTGTGTACTTTGATGTGATTTATGACTCCTCTGGTGGTGTGTTGTCAACAACTGGGCCATGAGTGAAAGTACAAGAACTTCCCTTTATTGAGTGATTTGACAAGAAAAGATGCTTTTTGAAGAAGTGTGTCCTTCAGCGCTGCACTACTTGGCTGCAGAGACAAATTGATATCATTTTGTTGGCTATTTTCTGTGGACTGCAGTACCTTTCTGTCGCTCCTCCACCATTTCATGGATGAGCTCCTCCAGCACAGGAGCCACGTGGTCCAGCTGCTTGGGTGAAAGTCGCACCGTGATGTCCACTGTTTTGTCCTACAAACACACACATTTTGGTTGGACAATGACACAAGTGTACACAAGGTTGTGCGCACACACCAGGTTGGTGGCGTGCTCAGCTGGAGGAAGTTGCTCCACGGTGACTTCTTCAAAGTGGCCATCCTCCGACCGAGGCTCCATGTCCTTCCTTCCCTCTCGCTCCTGCACAATGGAGCACATACACACGATGTCACTTTGTTATAGCACCACAATACACCTATAGTGTACATAAAACACTGGTGATAATAATAAACATTATGATTATATTTTAACTGACTTGTTTTACCTCCAGATTGTTAATAACAATATTTCATTCAATTTCATTTCCATAAATCTTGTGTGGACGCTTAAAATCAAGCATCACCCTGATGTTGAAAAGTGTCTATTTCATATATATATATATATATATATATATATATATATATATATAATCAAATATATTTAAAAAAAAAATCTAATATATTAAAAAAATTATAATATGTTTAATATATATTTTATTTTATATATATATATATATATATATATATATATATATATATATATATATATATATATATATATATATATATATATATATATATATATATATATATATATATAAAATTATATTTTGATTTGATTTGATTTTTATTAATCCCCATTAGCTGGTTGCCTCAACAACCCACTAGTCTTCCTGGGGTCCGCAATTCAATACAATTACAAGTAAAAGCATATAATTATAACTACACAATACAGAAAAAAATAAAAGCATCAATAAAAAAACAAGCAAACAATTTACAGTCACAGAATAATAATTACCATATAAATATAACTACACAATATAAAACCAAACAAATCATCAATGAGCAAACTAATTTAAAAACTCAGATAAAATATTACTCTCTTTTTAAAAACCTGTTTACTTTCAATGCTGGTGAGAATTCGAGGCAGGTTATTCCAGAGCGATAAAGATCTATAAATAAAATATTTCCGCAAAGCATTCTTCCTGGGACGAGGGAGTACAAAATGCCCCTCACTGGATGCCCTGGTATTGTGATGATGTATAGTGCTACTGTCAACTATTTGGGCCATGAGAAAAGCAGGAGTTTTACTAGCGGTTACTGATTTGAACAATAGAAGAGTATTAGCCAACAACTTGTTCTGCACTGTTAGCCAGGAATGAGAAGCATGCATTTGGTTCACGTTGGTTCTTAGTGAACAACCAAGAACCAGCCTTGCTGCCCTATTCTGGACAATCTGGAGCTTACTGATCTCACCACTTGCAGCAGACTGTAGAACAATAGTCAATATGACACAAGACTAAACTCTTAACAATCTGACAAAGAAGAGGTGGATCAGCAAAAGCAGCACATTTCCTGGAAATACCAACAGCCTTCCCATCTTTGTAACTATATCACTGATATGATTTAGAGTGCAGTCCAGCATCACTCCAAGGAGCTTGGCACTTCTGACCTGTTGAACTGTTGAAATACCTAGCCTCAAATCCAACTTTGGCTCACAAGATAACCCTTGCCTAGTCCCCAATGTAATACTTTTTGTTTTTGAGGTGTTAAGGACAAGTGTGTTACATACTGTCCAGTCATGCACAGCTTTTAGTTCCTCACTCAATAGTACACTGCATGATGGTGCAGCATGATATAAGGTTGCATCATCAGCATAAAGAACCAATCTTGCACGCCCGGTAGCCCAAGGTAAATCATTGGTGAATATAGAAAAAAGTAAAGGTCCTAGGCAACTTCCCTGTGGAACACCACAATCCAAACTTCTGCTATTAGACAAGCTGCCATTAAGATACACCTGTTGTGATCTTGAGGACAAATAACTCTGTATCCACATTAAACTTGAAGTATTAAAACCATAACATTGAAGTTTCTCAATTAAAAGAGAGTGGTCAATCACGTCAAATGCAGCACTAAAATCTAACAGCACAGCTCCAACCAACATAGAATTATCTAGAGCATTAAGCCAATCGTCCGTCATTTGTATAATATTATATATAATAAATTATATATATTTAATATATATATATATATGTATATATACAGTATACACACATATTAAATATATATTTAATTAATATTTAATTATATATATAAAATACAAATGTATATATTTAATAAAATATATATATATAGTCTTCTAAGCCAATCCAAACAGTCCAGTTGCAATCGATTGAATGTCCTGAGAAAATATGCATAAAATATATATATGATTTAAAAATACATATATATATATATATATATATATATATATATATATATATATATATATATATATATATATATATATATATATATATATATATATATATATATATATATATATATATATATATATATATATATATATTCACATCTGCAAGGGCCACAGTCCCTGAACACAACATAGACAACACATCTGCAAGGGACACAGTCCCTGAACACAACATAGACAACACATCTGCAAGGGACACAGTCCCTGAACACAACATAGACAACACATCTGCAAGGGCCACAGTCCCTGAACACAACATAGACAACACATCTGCAAGGGACACAGTCCCTGAACACAACATAGACAACACATCTGCAAGGGACACAGTCCCTGAACACAACATAGACAACACATCTGCAAGGGCCACAGTCCCTGAACACAACATAGACAACACATCTGCAAGGGCCACAGTCCCTGAACACAACATAGACAACACATCTGCAAGGGACACAGTCCCTGAACACAACATAGACAACACGTCTGCAAGGGACACAGTCCCTGAACACAACATAGACAACACATCTGCAAGGGACACAGTCCCTGAACACAACATAGACAACACGTCTGCAAGGGCCACAGTCCCTGAACACAACATAGACAACACATCTGCAAGGGACACAGTCCCTGAACACAACATAGACAACACATCTGCAAGGGCCACAGTCCCTGAACACAACATAGACAACACATCTGCAAGGGCCACAGTCCCTGAACACAACATAGACAACACATCTGCAAGGGACACAGTCCCTGAACACAACATAGACAACACATCTGCAAGGGACACAGTCCCTGAACACAACATAGACAACACATCTGCAAGGGACACAGTCCCTGAACACAACATAGACAACACGTCTGCAAGGGCCACAGTCCCTGAACACAACATAGACAACACATCTGCAAGGGACACAGTCCCTGAACACAACATAGACACCACATCTGCAAGGGCCACAGTCCCTGAACACAACATAGACAACACATCTGCAAGGGACACAGTCCCTGAACACAACATAGACAACACATCTGCAAGGGACACAGTCCCTGAACACAACATAGACAACACATCTGCAAGGGACACAGTCCCTGAACACAACATAGACAACACATCTGCAAGGGACACAGTCCCTGAACACAACATAGACAACACATCTGCAAGGGACACAGTCCCTGAACACAACATAGACAACACATCTGCAAGGGACACAGTCCCTGAACACAACATAGACAACACATCTGCAAGGGACACAGTCCCTGAACACAACATAGACAACACGTCTGCAAGGGCCACAGTCCCTGAACACAACATAGACAACACATCTGCAAGGGACACAGTCCCTGAACACAACATAGACAACACATCTGCAAGGGACACAGTCCCTGAACACAACATAGACACCACATCTGCAAGGGCCACAGTCCCTGAACACAACATAGACAACACATCTGCAAGGGACACAGTCCCTGAACACAACATAGACAACACATCTGCAAGGGACACAGTCCCTGAACACAACATAGACAACACATCTGCAAGGGACACAGTCCCTGAACACAACATAGACAACACATCTGCAAGGGACACAGTCCCTGAACACAACATAGACAACACATCTGCAAGGGCCACAGTCCCTGAACACAACATAGACAACACATCTGCAAGGGCCACAGTCCCTGAACACAACATGATTGTATAGGCTGCTGGTCCACTAACATTTTCCTTAATTACTATTTTTTATGTATTTATTTTTATATTGTTTTACTTTCTTTTTTATCCAAGAAAATGTTTTTTTATTTATTTATCTTATTTTATTTTATTTTTTAAAAAAGGGCCTTATCTTCAACAGACCAGGTTGTCAATGAAATTAGATTTGTTTAAAGGGTTTTTTAAACCAGGCCCAGTCCAGATAATGTCCAAGTGGGACTCAGCAACACACACCTTCATTCATGTACACAGAAACAAATTAGGGAACACAACAGATTGCATATAATTTATAAACAAAATTACATTTTCAAAATAAGCATTTATGTACAGTCCAGATTATGTCCAGGTCACTCAAATGAGGGAACACAACAACAGATATCATATAATCTATAAACATAATTATACTTTCAAAATAAGACTTTGAGGACTTCTCATCTTTTTTTTTAATGTTTTTTGGCATCATTATCGTTTTCAACCATGTAACTTTCTAAAGTTAGAAAATACTGAATAAATGTTTTAAAGAAAGTAATACTAAGTGAATATCTGTTTTTGGCCTTAAAAATAAACATTTTACAGAGTACTATAATTAAATTGACTAAATCATGATTGTCAATGAACTCTCCTAAAATAACAGAAACCACATTAAGCTTCATAAACAAACCAATCCTTAAACACATTTTTTCAACTTCCACCCAAAACAAAGACACAATATGACAATACCAAAACAAATGCAGGGTGGATTCAGGCTCCTGACAACAAAATCGGCAATCATCTGACTCTGTCATATTTCATAATTTTAACATTTTCCCTGTGGGTAAGAAGTTATAAATAATTTTAATTTGAAAATAACGATTTTGCACATGGATAGTGGTTTTATAGATTAGTTTGAATATGGCATCCCATGGCAACGGGCAGTCAAAAAAGTCCTCCCATTTTCCATTTGTGTTGTATGAGGCAGCCTTCAAAGATTTCTTTATTAAATAAAAATTATATATTTTTCTATTTATTTTAGTTCCTTTTTGCCAACTACAATTTCTTATTAGAGGTTTACAAACTAATAATTTAGTAGTTCCATAATTAATTATTTGTTTCCATCTTTTCCCAATTACTCCAGTTAGTTGATAAAATGACAAGCTTGAGCAAGCATCACCATACATAGCTCTAAATTCATCATACTTCATCATTTTACCATTCTCATTGACAAAAATGATTCCTCTTTCAAACATATTTTTCCAAAAGAAAGGCTTTCCATCTATTACAATATTAGAGTTCATCCATATTAACTGCTGCAAAATATCGTCTCTTTTTTCTGGCACATCAAATTGAAAACACCACTATGAGTGGATTGTTTCCTTTATGAACCCCGCCATGTTTCCCAGCAGACTCTCTGGGAGGGGATCACTTGTAAAAAAGGATACAATTTCTTTTGATACAGTACATGTTTTTTGTCCAACAGGACATTTGTGTACCACTCAATGTTTAAATACATCTTTGGAACAATTGATGCTTTTAAAGACAGACACATAGCTTCAAGGTTGAGAAGTTTCAGGCCCCCATATTCATACTCTTTGTACAAAACCTTTCTTTTAATCTTTTCTGGTTTGCCGTTCCAGACAAAATGGAAGACCCTCCGCTCATAAATCTTAAAAAAGTTTTGTGATGGAGCTGGTAATGACAAAAACAAATAAATAAATTGAGGAATAATTAACGAGTTGGCAATAGACATTTTACCATACAAGGTTAGGGATTTCCCTTTCCATAATTGCATAATTTTGTCCAGCTTTCTTAGTCGATTATCATAATTTACTGAGCCTAGATCTTCCAGATTTTCTGGGACAACAACACCAAGTATGTTAACTGGTCCATCTGTCCACAAAACAGGCACTTTGCATTCCATTCGAAAGGACGTTCCCTTTAGATTTCCGATCCTTAACATTTTACATTTATCATAATTAAGCATAAGGCCAGATTGCTGTGAAAATATGTCCAAAAGATTAAGAAGGTTCCGCAAACAATGAGGAAAAATCTTATCTTTGTGAATCAGCCTTTTCTGACATGAACTTCATCAAGAACAAACACAGAACACGCCTCACTGATGCACATCTGCAAGACTCACTCAGAGTTGCAGTGTCAAGTTACACACCAGAGTACAACACACTAGTTAACAGCATGCAATGCCAGGCTTCCCACTAACTGACAAAGAAACAGATAACAGATTGATTGATTGATTGATTGAGACTTTTATTAGTAGGTTGCACAGTGAAGTACATATTCCGTACAATTGACCACTAAATGGTAACACCCGAATAAGTTTTTCAACTTGTTTAAGTCGGGGTCCACTTAAATTGATTCATGATACAGATATATACTATCATATATACTATCATCATAATACAGTCATCACACAAGATAATCACATTGAATTATTTACATTATTTACAATCAGGAGTGTGGAGGGGGGGGGGGGGGTGGGGGGGTGGGGATATGGACATCAAGTAGTGGACATAGAGAGAGAGAGAGAGAGAGAGAGAGAGAGAGAGAGAGAGAGAGATCAGAAGGCATAAGAAAAAGAATCTGCATTTGATTGTTTACATTTGATTATTAGCAATTTGAAAAAGATTTGGTGTCCAGTTCAAAGTGTGACATGATTTAAAAATTTGAGAGTTGACTTTTGTATTTGACATGAGTTATTATTTGTACAAACATGGTGCAAAGTAATTCATGATTTGTTCAAAAATGTTAGTGGCTAGCTAGTTAAAATGGGATATTGTGATTTCACAAGACTGTCTTAGAAGTCATCATTTGAAAATGTTCAATTTGAAAAATGTGCACTTGGAGAAAATATAAAAATAAAGTGTTGCATATTGATATTTATCTGTTTCTATATATATTTATTGTGAGAAATCATTAAGATGATCAGTGTTTCCACAAAGATAAATATCATTAATTATTAATAATAACAGAGTTAAAGGTAAATTGAGCAAATTGGCTACTTCTGGCAATTTATTTAAGTGTGTATTAAACTGGTAGCCCTTCGCATTAATCACTACCCAAGAAGTAGCCCTTGGTTTCAAAAAGGTTGGTGACCCCTGAGATGGATGGATGGACAATTCCGTTGCACAATGACAATAACGATGTTTTCCCGCCAGATGGCAGCATTGAGTTGATGCCTGGAAACACGGTGACGTCACCGATGAGTCATCTTTTCCCTCTTTCGGGGCGTAGTACATAGTTAGCAAGTTTTCCAAACGACACGTCAAATGTGGTCCATCCACCCATTTCCTACCGCTTGTCATCCCACTAAAAGACGCTTTTATGGATTATTCATGAGAATCTGGAATAAGAATGGGATAACAAACGATGTGGTTTTTTGTTATTGTTTTTTTTCGGGTTTTTTTCTTTCCTTTTATTTATTTAAACATTTTTTTTTTATAAACCTTTATTTATAAACTGCAACATTTACAAACAATCAAGAAATAATAACAATCAAAATGAGTAAAAAAACAGTACAAAACAGCGCCAGGGGGTTGTAAACTGAATAAAGTATATATAAATATATATATATATATATATATATATATATATATATATATATATATATATATATATATATATATATATATATATATATATATATATATATATATATATATATATATATATATATATATATATATATATATATACATATACATATATATATATATATATATATATATATATATATATATATATATATATATATATATATATATATATATATATATATATATATATATATATATATATATATATATATATATATATATATATATTAGGGCTGCAACTAACAACTAATTTGATAATCGATTACTCTGTCGATTATTACTTCGATTAATCGATTAATAATCGTATAAAAGAGACAAACTACATTTCTATCCTTTCCAGTATTTTATTGGAAAAAACAGCATACTGGCACCATACTTATTTTGATTATTGTTTCTCAGCTGTTTGAAAATTTTGCAGTTTATAAATAAAGGTTTATTATTATTATTATTTTTTTTAAAGTAGCCTCTGCGCATGCGCATAGCATAGATCCAACGAATCAATGACTAAACTAATCGCCAACTATATTTATAATCGATTTTAATCGATTTAATTGATTAGTTGTTGCAGCCCTAATGTATATATAAATAGAATGTGAAATATATATATATATATATATATATATATATATATATATATATATATATATATTTTTATTTATTTATTTATATATATATATATATATATATATATATATATATATATATATATATATATATATATATATATATATATATATATATATATATATATATATATATATATATATATAGAATGCGATATATATATATATATATATATATATATATATATATATATATATATATATATATATATATATATATATATATATATATATATATATATATATATATACACATATATATATCGCACTCTATTTTAGTTACTTTTTTGAGTTTACAACTTCCTGGCGCTGTTTTGTACTGTTTTTGTACTTATTTTGATTATTATTATTATTTCTTGATTGTTTGTAAATGTTGCAGTTTATAAATAAAGGTTTATAAAATTCTAAAAAATAAATAAATGAATAAATAAAAAGTGCAAAGCCATAGGCTCACACAAGTTCAGTCAATAATTTAAATTTGGAACACAGCATCATCGTTTTCACAGCTTCTTGCTTGTTAGAGGTAGAGAATGTTTTAACGTAGAGTTGCAATTCTTTTTTAAAGGCAGAAAAAACATGTCTGGTATCGAGAAACTTACATTTATGAATATAAAAACAAACTCGTCTATTTCCGTTTCTTTGTGCATTGAAAAGTTGTCAATAAAGTTGGAGCAGAAAAAAATTGGGCGTGTCCCACAACCCGGGCTTTGTTTTGCTAACATAAACAAAGTGCTTTCAAACTGGAGATTACAGAATAAAAGTCTGCTTTAAAGACACAAATGATGTTTGTTTAGCAGGATAATAAGTGAGTTTGTTTAGCAGGATAATAAGTGAGTTTGTTTAGGAGGATAATAAGTGAGTAATGTAACACTTGGACACACGCAGGGTTAACTTATTGCTGCCAACATCTTTAAAGCTGAAAGTGTTGCCAGCGGGAGGAGTTATAACTTACTTCTTCTCACTTCCGTCCACTTTGTCACTTTATAACTTACTTCTTCTCACTTCCGTCCACTTTGTCACTTTATAACTTACTTCTTCTCACTTCCGTCCACTTTGTCACTTTACTTCTACTTGGTGCGAGCATCCATCATTTTATACCGCTTGTCTTTCTCATCAAAATGCCCCACAAGAGGAGGAACCACAGCCACCACAAACACGCAGAGAAAGAGGTGAGTCTTCTTTTTACACGAACATCTTAAATCTAGCCATTTTATACCGCTTGTTCAATCCTTACAATGGCATCCATCCCTGCTTTCAGCCATGTTGGATGTGCTGACACAGTTCTTCATGTTGGATGTCTGTGATGACACATTTCTTCATGTTGGATGTCTGTGCTGACACATTTCTTCATGTTGGATGTCTGTGATGACACATTTCTTCATGTTGGATGTCTGTGCTGACACATTTCTTCATGTTGGATGTCTGTGCTGACATTTCTTCATGTTGGATGTCTGTGCTGACACATTTCTTCATGTTGGATGTCTGTGCTGACATTTCTTCATGTTGGATGTCTGTGATGACACATTTATTCATGTTGGATGTCTGTGATGACACATTTCTTCATGTTGGATGTCTGTGATGACACATTTCTTCATGTTGGATGTCTGTGCTGACATTTCTTCATGTTGGATGTCTGTGATGACACATTTCTTCATGTTGGATGTCTGTGCTGACACATTTCTTCATGTTGGATGTCTGTGCTGACATTTCTTCATGTTGGATGTCTGTGATGACAGAGTTCTTCATGTTGGATGTCTGTGCTGACACATTTCTTCATGTTGGATGTCTGTGCTGACATTTCTTCATGTTGGATGTCTGTGCTGACACATTTCTTCATGTTGGATGTCTGTGATGACACATTTCTTCATGTTGGATGTCTGTGCTGACACATTTCTTCATGTTGGATGTCTGTGCTGACATTTCTTCATGTTGGATGTCTGTGATGACACATTTCTTCATGTTGGATGTCTGTGCTGACACATTTCTTCATGTTGGATGTCTGTAATGACACATTTCTTCATGTTGGATGTCTGTGCTGACATTTCTTCATGTTGGATGTCTGTGCTGACATGTTCCTTCATGTTGGATGTGCTGACACAGTTCTTCATGTTGGATGTCTGTGATGACACATTTCTTCATGTTGGATGTCTGTGATGACATTTCTTCATGTTGGATGTCTGTGCTGACATTTCTTCATGTTGGATGTCTGTGCTGACATATTTCTTCATGTTGGATGTCTGTGATGACACATTTCTTCATGTTGGATGTCTGTGATGACACATTTCTTCATGTTGGATGTCTGTGATGACACATTTCTTCATGTTGGATGTCTGTGATGACACATTTCTTCATGTTGGATGTCTGTGCTGACAGGAAGTGTGTGGAAATCCAACTTTATGATGCATTGCACAACTTTGACCTGATGAAGAAGTCCCTTGGGGCTCTGGGTGCATCTGTTAAAAGCAGCCTCAGAAACCTCGGACTTGTGTTGGATCAGTCCAAGTCTTTGGAGGGTCTCTGTCCAAAAACTGTTTTTAGCACCTCAGAAATATTTCTAAAGTCAAAATTGGATCTGGAAATGATCATTCACACGGTCAGTTCATCTGGTATTGACTATTGCAATTCTCTCTTCACTCTTTTCAACAAGTCAACACTAAAGAGACTTCGGATGCTACAAAATGCAGCTGCCAGACTTTAGACCAGACTTTAGACCAGACTTTAGACCAGGACAGTCCATATCACCCCCATTTGATCCAGTCTTCATTGGCTTCCAGTCACAGTCATTTGAAGATTCAAGTCCTGACTTTGATGGTGGGGCCCCTCAGTACATCACTGACTTGTTATGTCCCTACTCTTCAGTTGCATGGTGGGGCCCCTCAGTACATCACTGACTTATTATGTCCCTACTCTTCAGTTGCATGGTGGGGCCCCTCAGTACATCACTGACTTGTTATGTCCCTACTCTTCAGTTGCATGGTGGGGCCCCTCAGTACATCACTGACTTGTTATGTCCCTACTCTTCAGTTGCATGGTGGGGCCCCTCAGTACATCACTGACTTATTATGTCCCTACTCTTCAGGGTCTTAAAAGTACCAATGATAGTCACACATTCACTAGGTGTGGTGAAATGAACCTCTGCATTTGACCCACCCCCTTGTTCCACCCTCTGGGAGGTGAGGGGAGCTATGACTCGGCCAGGGTTTGAACTCAGG
>NC_084731.1:100168572-100206072 GCF_033978785.1 Entelurus aequoreus
ATACTTATTTGTTTGCTCTTTTTTCTTCCATTTTTACTCTTATTTTATTCCCATGTAAGAACAGAACAATAATGATGATAATAATAATAATAATTAAAGCTGCAAGCAGCGTTGGTCGGGTCCGCATTTTGGCAGGTGCTAGTCCTAATTAGATCGCAATTTCCGCCAGTCCTGATGTGTGTAAAAAGTTTGGTGAGTTTTGAAGTATTTTAAGGGGGTCAAATTACAGCGTAAAGAGGCACAAATGAGTGTTTTTATGAAACTTTTGTTTTGAAGGGGTGATTGCCAACTTCCTGTTGATTTTTGCTGAAGGATGTCAGTGTATGAAATGTAGCTCTAAGTGAGACCTACATAGAGGTTTTTGTTGCATGTCTCTACAATATTCGTACTGGGAGTTAGAGGAAGTTGTGTCTGTATTTTTTTCCTAGGTGCTGCGGCACAGTGGTTCTTTTCTTTGAAGGCTCCTAAAATCAAAACCGTATCACTTATTACAACGCTTTCGCCAACTTTTAATCAGAAGGTTTCAATCTCTCTTCTGTAGAAGTTTGAAGCCGAAACAACAAACGCGCTCGTAGGAGATAATGTTTGATGTTTGGTGACCGGTTTTAACAAAAATGTTGTTTTGAAGGAGGGATAGCAAACTTCCTGTTGATTTTTGCTGAAGGATGTCAATCTATGAAATGTAGGTCTAAGTGAGACCTACGTAGAGGTTTTTATTTCATGTCTCTAAGACGTTCCTACCGGAAGTTACAAGCAGTTTTGTCTGTGTTTTCCTCTGAGAAGCAGTTTTGTCTCTGTTTTATTCAAAAATTGCGCTACAGCGCATTTTTGAGTTTTAGGGTTCGGTTTTTTATTTAGATCGCAATTTCCACCAGTCCTGATGTGTGTAAAAATTTTGGTGAGTTTTGAAGTATCTTAAGGGGGTCAAATTACAGCTCAAAGAGGCAAAAATGAGTGTTTTTAGTCATTTTTTGTGTTGAAGGGGAAATTGCCAACTTCCTGTTGGTTTTTGCCCGAGGATGTGAAATTATGAATTGTAGGTCTAAGTGAGACCTACATAGAGGTTTTTGTTTCATGTCTCTACGACCTTTTTAGTGGGAGTTACAGGCAGTTTGTTTGTTTTTTTTCCTAGGGGGCACTAGAGCGCAATTTTGATTTTTGGGGTTTGTTTTTTTACTAAAGTGTGCTGTCCCAGTTTTTCTATGTGTGTATAAAATTTGGTGAGTTTTGAAGCATGTTAAGGGGGGCAAAGTAGTGCGCAAAGCTGCGGAATAATAATCAACCTTACAATTTCAATAGGTTCCTTTGTACCTGTACAAAGGACTCCCTGTGGGAGTCCTTTGTACAGGGTACATGCGGACCCTAATAAGATTGTGTAACTGCATAACATAGTGTGTCAAATGTTGGCTGTACGAAAATATTAATGTTCAGTTACAAATAGGGATGATGTTTGATAAGGAATTATCGAGTTCGAGCCTATTATCGAATCCTTTTATCGAACCGATTCCTTATTGATTTTCTTATCGGATCCAGATAGGTTGTTGTATATGGAAAAAAACACAAGATATTTGGTTTAACAAAAGCTCACTTTTTTTTAATAAATATTGACTGTTGTTACCCCCCTAAAAAAATAAAATAAAATAAATAAATATTGACTGTTGTTACCCATGGTATGTTTTTTTTGTTTTTTTGTCATAAAAAAATACAATCATGTGTGCTTACGGACTGTATCCCTTCAGACTGTATTGATATATAATGTAGGAACCAGAAATATTAATAACAGAAAGAAACAACCCTTTTGTGCGAATGAGTGTGAATGAGTGTAAATGGGGGAGGGAGGTTTTTTGGGTTGGTGCACTAATTGTAAGTGTATCTTGTGTTTTTTATGTTGATTTAATTTAAAAAATAAAATAAAATAAAAAAATAAAAATTTCTTGTGCGGCCCGGTACCAATCGATCCACGGACCGGTACCGTGCCACGGCCCGGTGGTTGGGGACCACTGGTGTAGGCTACAAGATAACGTTAACGTTATCAGACACATACAAAAAGGCTAACGTTAACGTTACCGTTAGCCACTGACTATGCT
This sequence comes from Entelurus aequoreus, assembly GCF_033978785.1. NCBI lineage: Eukaryota > Metazoa > Chordata > Actinopteri > Syngnathiformes > Syngnathidae > Entelurus > Entelurus aequoreus. Next base: position 100,170,660 of record NC_084731.1, read on the forward strand.
TAGGTAACGTTAGTCTAGCTAACATTACTGCAATCCTGGATTGACATACGAGGTAACGTTATTTTAGCCTAAAGGCTACGAGTGAGCAGATATTGAAATGAACCGGCAACAGTTAACGTGAGTTACTCACTGGAATTGGCGCTGCAGGTTGAAGAGGTGCGTGCTTCGTCGCTGCTTCCGCACGACACCTTTCTCTAACCTTCAGGTTATGTGCAGCGTGAACATGTTTCAACATGCTTGTTTTACTTCCCCCCCTTACATGAGAGCGAAGCCTGGCAATAATTGCAGATAGCCGTTTCCTCGTCGTATTTTTTTGTAAAATGAAGCCATGCCTTGAGGTGTTTTTTCCGGTCCATTGTTGTTGCTGCTTTCTGTATCTGCCGCCTAATGACTGAGCTACGTCATTTCCTGGGACGTGCCACAGGGCATTTCCTAGTCAAAAAAAGGGATTCGTTCCCAGGGATTCGAATAAAGAACCGACTCTTTTTCTGTACTATAGTGGCCTCGATAACGGGACCCGGTTCTCGAAAAGGGATTCGAGTCCATGGAATCGGTTCTTTTCTTATTGAACAACCAGGAGAACCGGTTTCGAACATCATCCCTAGTTACAAATGTAACTGTTTATTATAGGGGTGTAACGGTACACAAACATTTCGGTTCGGTACGTACTTTGGTTTAGAGGTCATGGTTCGGTTCAGTTCATTTTCGGTACAGTAAGAAAACAACAAAATATAACATTTTGTGTTATTTATTTACCAAATTTGCAAAATCTTCCAACAAAAATATTTTTCTTAGTGTAATATTTGATGTGAAGTAATGGGAACCTTGGATAGGTCAATAATTCATAATAACATTGATTTTGATTCAATATTATGTTTTGAGCAATGACAGTTTGAAAGAAAAAAACAACAGCTTTGTTTTATTAGTCAACATTGCAACTTTTTCTAAATGACATTTAACCTTTAAGCTTTTTTATTTCACTTTTGTTATGTTTTTGTTGATTTGAATAGTATTTTTAGAATGTGCCTTTAAAACATTAGCTGTGGGCCGCAAATGGCCTCCGGGGCACACTTTTGACACCCCTGCTATAGATAATAACAAATTAAATGTGATAAATCTATGGATAAAAAGCGTTTATCATAACTCTCTCACTCTCTTTGTCTCTGCCCCTCCCTCACCAATGCTGCTGCATGTGCACACCTTCCCAATTTGTTTTGTTTTTAACCCCTTCTTAACCCTGAACGTACATTGAAAATACATGCAACCCTAACTAAAAAAACCGGACATTTGAGGCATTTAAGAAACTCCGCCCTGACAGCTCCGCAAAAGAGGACATGTCCGGTGAAAAGAGGACGTATGGTCAGTCTATCCTAGCCCGTTAGCTGCTAGCACGCTAGCAAAAGAGGACATGTCCGGTGAAAAGAGGACGTATGGTCAGTCTATCCTAGCCCGTTAGCTGCTAGCATGCCGTGTGTTGTGCCTCGGTGTGCATTGTTTACACAACGTGCGTTACGCTACTTAATATGTCCGTGTGGAAACCCGTTCGGTACACCTCCGAACCGAACCGGAACCCCCGTACCGAAACGGTTCAATACAAATACACGTACCGTTATACCCCTATTTTATTAGTGTTTTCAAATGAATTCATTCATAAAGTTTTTTTGTATTTACTAACTAACTAAACTTTGTTTATAGTTAAAGTATATTTGTATTTTTTATTTTGAGAGCTTTTAATATTTTAGATCAGGACTCAGTGTCTAAACATTTTCAACCCAAGGCTGCTTACTGAAAAGTCAAGTATGGGGGCGCCATTTCAATATTTTTCTATTTAAAAAAAAAAAAATGCTAAAATGTATTTACTAAAGACAACATGCTGTGTTATTGGTGACTATCTATATTATTATTAGTATTATTAATGAAAAAAATGCACCTTTTTTTCATTACTTTTAGATATTTTGCTCCTCTTTCTTACATTTTCACCGTTGTTTTTTTACAGATAGAAATGTTATTTGAACATTGGGTATATTTGCACAAAGTATCAGATCGGTATTACTTGGTATCATATCAGAAAAAAAAAAAGTGGTATCGCACATCTACCGTGACTATAAACACTGCATTTCCGGACTATAAACCGCACTGGACTATAATCCGCAGATATTCACTGGTATGTTGGGAACTGAGATATTTACATAAAATATTTTGTAAATGTTAAATTACACTTTAATTGTTTCCAAACGGTGCCTGTAACACGGCAGTAAAACGGCTGATCAAACAAAACAGAAAAGTCATTGATGTTTTTATTCATCCTTTATGTGGTGAATAAGATTTTCTTCTTTTTAATAAAGTTCAAGATGTTTATCAGGATGATTCTTCCTCGTACTTTGTGAACACTTTGAGTTTGATTGGTTTCTTAGAGTGAGTCATTTTAGTACGTTGTTTGATTTCTTTTAATTAATCCCTTCCATCATTTAGCAAATCCATAAATTAGCCGCACCTTTGTATAAGCCGCAGAGTTCAAAGCTTAGGAAAAAAGTAGCAGGTTATAGATGGGAAAATAGGGTAGTGTAATTAGGCTATAAAATTGTTATAAGTACACCTCTGCACAACATTGTATGTTTATTAACATGGTAGTGACAGCTTCGTCAAACATGTTCTCCCAGGGTTCCCCCCCAACACCCCACTATTTGAGATAGAATGCTCCGACCAAAGGGAATAAGCGGTAGAAAATGGATGGATGGATGGATGGATGGACGCTCCAACCATAGAAACCAGGGAGTATGCAATGTGTGGGTTTGAGAGCAGGCGTTACCATAGCAACCTCAAGCAAGTGTCCAAAGAATGCCGCCCTACGCATTCCATTCTACTTGAGGAAAGATCCCCGACACATTAGCTGTTGATTAATTGAAGCATCCTCACTTAAGCATCACTTTTACTAACAACTCTTACAATGGATGAATTCACCATTTCACCAGTAGAGGGCGACAACGCTAATAGTGATAAGTCGCATACAATGTTTGGTGTGTGGATGTTGTGTCCTTTTTATACGTGTAAACATTTGTAGTTTATTGTGTGAACATATTAACACTAAACCTATTTTATTTATGCTTAGTGATAAATGTGACCAGTAGAGGGCAATAATGCTAATAGTGATAAGTCGCATACAATGTTTGGTGTGTGAATGTTGTGTCCTTTTTATACGTGTAAACATTTGTAGTTTATTGTGTGAACATATTAACACTAAACCTATTTTATTTATGCTTAGTGCTAAATTTGACCAGTCGAGGGCAACAACGCTAATAGTGATAAGTCGCATACAATGTTTGGTGTGGGAATGTTGTCATTTTTATACGTGTAAACATTTGTAGTTTATTGTGTGAACATATTAACACTACGGTAAACCTATTTTATTTATGCTTAGTGCTAAATTTGACCAGTAGAGGGCGACAATGCTAATAGTGATAAATCGCATACAATGTTTGGTGTGTGAATGTTGTGTCCTTTTCATACGTGTAAACATTTGCAGTTTATTGTGTGAACATATTAACACCAAACCTATTTTATTTATGCTTAGTGCTAAATTTGACCAGTAGAGGGCAATAATGCTAATAGTGATAAGTCGCATACAATGTTTGGTGTGTGAATGTTGTGCCATTTTTATATGCGTAAACATTTGTAGTTTATTGTGTGAACATATAAACACTAAACCTATTTGATCTATGTTTAGTGCTAAATTTGACCAGTAGAGGGCAACAACGCTAATAGTGATAAGTCGCATACAATGTTTGGTGTGGGAATGTTGTGTCATTTTTATACATGTAAACATTTGTAGTTTATTGTGTGAACATATTAACACTACGGTAAACCTATTTTATTTATGCTTAGTGCTAAATTTGACCAGTAGAGGGCGACAATGCTAATAGTGATAAATCGCATACAATGTTTGGTGTGTGAATGTTGTGTCATTTTTATACGTGTAAACATTTGTAGTTTACTGTGTGAACATATTAACACTAAACGTATTTAATTTATGTAAAACACACAATGGAAGTTATACTTTTGCTATGTTTATTTTATGTTTATTTTTTCAGTCTTACAAACATAAATACAGGAAGAAGTGTAAAGAAATAAAACTGAGGAAGCAAAACAATTCAAAAGAACATAAACTAGATCTTCCGTTTCTTCACACTGTTAACTAGCTGCACACGCGGGAAACGAGTAGCGATGGCAGAATAATGAATGTATTGACAGTGCCGTGTGAAAACTGATCTGTTTACTTTGCAATGAAGTAAACCAAGGAATATAACCTATGGAGGCACTTTCTGACCATACATCCACATTTGGATGTCTGGCCCCTGAGGCCTTGGACTCTTGAAACTGTGGCCCTCTTCATTACGCAGTTGTATAGCCCTGGATTAGTTAGAGCGTTTATGTGGAGGTTTTTAGCACGTCAATCTGTGAGATAAGTGACTTAGCAGACATGAATGACCAAGGGAAAACAATAGCTCCAAAACACAACATCCTGTTGAGTTCCCCTGAATTTTCAGCCACCAGTTAAACCCTCCCAGTATGTACAATCTCGTGTGTGCGTGTGTGTGTGTGTGTGTGTGTGTGTGTGTGTGTGTGTGTGTGTGTTTGGACTCTTTGATGTTGCCCTAAAGTTTCAGTTTTTTCTCTTCTTATAAAACAGATGTGAAAAGGAATATCAACACCAAAAATCTGTCCCACAGAAGACATAATGTCAGACTATTTACAAATGATATACAGTCGTCACATCGCGCTTCAAATATTGTGGCTTCACCGCATCGCAGATGTTTTTAGGGATATTTTCTTAAAGCATATTCCGCAATTGTTGGGTCCTAAATGGAGCATTTTCCAGCGTAAATAAAGTAAACATTTAAAAACTACAGTAGTGTTTAGGGATGATGTTTGATAAGAAATTATCGAGTTCGAGTCTATTATGGAATCCTCTTATCGAACCGATTCCTTATCGATTCTCTTATGGAGTCCAGATAGGTTGTTGTATATGGAAAAAAACACACAATATTTGGTTTAACAAAAGCTCACTTTTATTATATAAGAAAACAATTTAATCTAATAAATAAATAAATATTGACTGTTACCCCCCTAAAAAAATAAAATAAAATAAATAAATATTAACTGTTGTTACCCAAAGTATATTAAGTGGGATTTTTCAGAAAAACAAATATATACAGTAACACAAAAACAAGCTGTCTCTGTGATCACTATAGGTGTATAAATAATAATATAGTGTTAAATAAAATCAGTCCCTTGGGCACAAAACAGAAAATAATACAGCTCTCCAAAAAGTGCACTTCTGCTGCTATTGGAACATAACTGTTTGTTATGATGCTTTGACATTTTTGCACTTTAAAGAAAGAAAGAAAATTCTATGAAGAGAAAAGTTGTTTGCAAATGTGGTTACAATGCTAAAACATGAAAAGTTAAAGCTAAAAAAAGAAATACACTTTATTGAGTTAACATTATTTCTTTATAGGGGGAAAGATGTTATGAGCTAGGGAATATAACAACTACACTACCCAGCATGCAACGGGAGTGACGAGCATGCGCGGTAGCCCCGAAAAGTGTTGTTGCATGTCGTCACCCGTGAAAGTAAACGTCAAGAACTCAGCCAACACGCCTCGTCTGCATTATTTATAATTAGACAGACAACACATATACAGTGTGAAAAACAAAAGTTCAAAAAGGGAGATGTGTTGTATATATATGTATGTGATGCGGTGTCATATATGTTGTATATATATGTATGTGCTGCGGTGTCATATATGTTGTATATATATGTATGTGCTGCGGTGTCATATATGTTGTATATATATGTATGTGCTGCGGTGTCATATATGTTGTATATATATGTATGTGCTGCGGTGTCATATATGTTGTATATATATGTATGTGCTGCGGTGTCATATATGTTGTATATATATGTATGTGCTGCGGTGTCATATATGTTGTATATATATGTATGTGCTGCTGTGTCGTATATGTTGTATATATATGTATGTGCTGCAGTGTTGTATATATATGTATGTGCTGCGGTGTCATATATGTTGTATATATATGTATGTGCTGCGGTGTCATATATGTTGTATATATATGTATGTGCTGCGGTGTTGTATATATATGTATGTGCTGCAGTGTTGTATATATATGTATGTGCTGCTGTGTCATATATGTTGTATATATATGTATGTGCTGCGGTGTTGTATATATATGTATGTGCTGCGGTGTCATATATGTTGTATATATATGTATGTGCTGTGGTGTCATATATGTTGTATATATATCTATGTGCTGCGGTGTTGTATATATATGTATGTGCTGCTGTGTCATATATGTTGTATATATATGTATGTGCTGCGGTGTTGTATATATATGTATGTGCTGCGGTGTCATATATGTTGTATATATATGTATGTGCTGTGGTGTCATATATGTTGTATATATATGTATGTGCTGCGGTGTTGTATATATATGTATGTGCTGTGGTGTCATATATGTTGTATATATATGTATGTGCTGCGGTGTTGTATATATATGTATGTGCTGCGGTGTCATATATGTTATATATATATGTATGTGCTGCGGTGTCATATATGTTGTATATATATGTATGTGCTGCGGTGTTGTATATATGTGCTGTGGTGTCATATATGTTGTATATATATGTATGTGCTGCGGTGTTGTATATGTTGTATATATATGTATGTGCTGCGGTGTCATATATGTTGTATATATATGTATGTGCTGCGGTGTCATATATGTTGTATATATATGTATGTGCTGTGGTGTCATATATGTTGTATATATATGTATGTGCTGCGGTGTCATATATGTTGTATATATATGTATGTGCTGCTGTGTCATATATGTTGTATATATATGTATGTGCTGCGGTGTTGTATATATATGTATGTGCTGTGGTGTCATATATGTTGTATATATATGTATGTGCTGCTGTGTCATATATGTTGTATATATATGTATGTGCTGCGGTGTTGTATATATATGTATGTGCTGCGGTGTCATATATGTTGTATATATATGTATGTGCTGTGGTGTCATATATGTTGTATATATATGTATGTGCTGCGGTGTTGTATATATATGTATGTGCTGTGGTGTCATATATGTTGTATATATATGTATGTGCTGCGGTGTTGTATATATATGTATGTGCTGCGGTGTCATATATGTTATATATATATGTATGTGCTGCGGTGTCATATATGTTGTATATATATGTATGTGCTGCGGTGTTGTATATATATGTGCTGTGGTGTCATATATGTTGTATATATATGTATGTGCTGCGGTGTTGTATATGTTGTATATATATGTATGTGCTGCGGTGTCATATATGTTGTATATATATGTATGTGCTGCGGTGTCATATATGTTGTATATATATGTATGTGCTGCGGTGTTGTATATGTTGTATATATATGTATGTGCTGCGGTGTCATATATGTTGTATATATATGTATGTGCTGCTGTGTCATATATGTTGTATATATATGTATGTGCTGCGGTGTTGTATATATATGTATGTGCTGCGGTGTCATATATGTTGTATATATATGTATGTGCTGTGGTGTCATATATGTTGTATATATATGTATGTGCTGCGGTGTTGTATATATATGTATGTGCTGTGGTGTCATATATGTTGTATATATATGTATGTGCTGCGGTGTTGTATATATATGTATGTGCTGCGGTGTCATATATGTTATATATATATGTATGTGCTGCGGTGTCATATATGTTGTATATATATGTATGTGCTGCGGTGTTGTATATATATGTGCTGTGGTGTCATATATGTTGTATATATATGTATGTGCTGCGGTGTTGTATATGTTGTATATATATGTATGTGCTGCGGTGTTGTATATGTTGTATATATATGTATGTGCTGCGGTGTCATATATGTTGTATATATATGTATGTGCTGCGGTGTTGTATATGTTGTATATATATGTATGTGCTGCGGTGTTGTATATATATGTATGTGCTGCGGTGTTGTATATATATGTATGTGCTGCGGTTGTTTTAAGAAGGTTGCGCCAGCTGCCGTAAAGGAGGTGCGTTGCTAGCCTGGTTGCTATGTTTCCGGTTGGTGGTAAAAGTGTTCTTCATGTGTTTGTACCCTGCTCAAATCTCTCAGTAAAGTTATTCATTGCATTATACCTTTTGTTTTGAACTTTATTACACCTTGGAGCACTTTTTCTGGTCCATTGTTTTTCCTGCTTTCGCTATCTGCGCCTAATGACTGAGCTACGTGACGTCATTTCTTGTGATGTCACACGGAGCATTTCTGGTCGGGACGGGATTCGTTCCGAGGGATTCGAATAAAGAACCAACTCTTTTTCTTTAGTATAGTGGTCTCGATAACGGGTACCGGTTCTCAAAAAGGGATTCGAGTCCGAGGACTCGGTTATTTTCTTATCGAACAACCGGGAAAACCGGTTTGGAGTATCATCCCTAGTAGTGTTTGCCACCAGGTGAGACCAAACCAATCAGCGCGCACCGTTCAGTGTCGTGGCAACCGATTGGCTCAGCTTATGTTAGACTATGTTACAAACCCCAAAAGCAGTGAAGTTGTGTAAATGGTAAATAAAAAGAGAATACAACAAATCCTTTTCAACTTATATTCAATTGAATAGACTGCAAAGACAAGATATTTCATGTTCACACTGAGAAATTTAATTTTTTTTTGCAAATAATCATGAACTTAGAATGTAATGGCAGCAACATATTGCAAAAAATGCATTTTTACCAGTGTGTTACATGGCCTTTCCTTTTAACAACACTCAGTAAAGGTTTGGGAAATGAGGAGACACATTTTTGAAGTGGAATTCTTTCCCATTCTTGCTTGATGTACAGCTTAAGTTGTTCAACAGTCTCCCTTCTCATATTTTAGCTGCCACACATTTTCTATGTCTGGACTACAAGCAGGCCAGTCTAGTACCCACACTCTTTTACTATGAAGCCACGCTGTTGTAACACCTGGCTCTGCCTTGTTTTTAATAAATACTTAGGCCTACTACACCACTGTGTTTTATTGTTGGTCATTACAGTGATACTTGCAGTGCCAAGTTTTTTCTGAGGTGGTACTTGGTGAAAAGAGTTTGAGGACCAGCGGTCTAGTTGACCCTTTTACTCACTTTCGCTATGTTGGCCTTGGCGTCCATTGCTGTAGAAAAGCGTTCCTCATCAGAATAAAAGCATACCTGTCAATTGAACCTTCAAAATAAATAAAAAAACGGTAATACATTCACACATGGTGCTTTGATGATTGTCCCTTACAACAAACAGCACAGCCAATTTGTTAACCGTATGTGATATTATTGGAATATTCTGGGAATGATGTGGCTGAAAATCAGTCAAATGTAGAAAAACACATTTTCATACTCAATATCTGAGATGCTGTAAATATGTGTCAAAGGTCATGAATGCCTTAGTAGTGGCTTGTTGAGCCTCAGCATCCTCAGACCAGTGAATGTTCTTCAGGTGGTGTTTGTCTCCCTCTGGTGGCCACTCACATGCTGTACGTGCGTGTGTGTGTGTGTGTGTGTGTGTGTGTGTGTGTGTGTGTGTGTGTGTGTGTGTGTGTGTGTGTGTGTGTGTGTGTGTGTGTGTGTGTGCGTGTGTGTGGTTCTTGCCCTGAGTGTTTTGAGGGTGATGCCCTGTGGGCGCAGTTCAATGTGAGTCTAGGGTTGTCTTGATACCAATATTTGGGTACCAGGACCAAAATGTATTTCGATACTTATGAGGGGACCACAAAAATGTCATTATAGGCTTCATTGTAACAACAAATGTTAGTGTACATGAAACATATGTTTATTATTGTCATTTAGTCCTTCAATAAAATAGACAACTTGTCTTTTAGTAGTAAGTAAACAAACAAAGACTCCTAATTAGTCTGCAGTAACATATTGTGTCATTTATACACCTATTATTTTGTACACATTATAAAGGACAAACTGTAAAAAATGGATTATTAATCTACTTGTTCATTTACTGTTAATATCTGATTATTTTCTGTTTCAACATGTTCTATCTACACTTCTGTTCAAATGTAATAATCACTTATTCTTCTCTTCTTTGATACTTGACATTAGTTTTGGATGATACCACACATTTAGATATCGATCTGATACCAAGTAGTTACAGGATCATACATTGGTCATACATCATGTGTCCAGGGACGTATTTCCTGAGTTTATGAATATAATATGAATAAAATAAAATAAAAAATATGGATGTAATCATAGTAGTATCGACTAGATACACTCTTGTACTTGGTATCATTACAGTGGATGTCAGGTGTAGATCCACCCATGGCATTTGTTTACATTGTGACGGTGGTGAGCTATTGTATCCTCCTACGGTGTGTAGTGAAGCATGTTTAGCTATTCCTCGCCCTGCAGTGATAATGGTACTTGTAAGAAACTTACTTTATTTGTTGCCATGGAGGCCAGGATTAGTGATTTAGAAGTAGCTAAAACACTGTGGATGGATGTTAGCCGCTAACTAGCTAGCCATGTCTTAAAGCAGCTCTTCCTGAGGGTGTTTCAGTGTTATAACTTCACCTTTATCTTTACTTTTTACACCAAAATGCGTCCATTCTCCCTTTTCTGTCTACACGCTGTGTCTGCTTGTAAGTACTCTGTGTGTGTGCGCTGCCAAACATGCTCCTCTGCTCCTAAAACCAGCAATGTCACCACGTGACGACGCGCCGTCGTGGCCGTTAAAAAATATATATGGGAAGCCGGTACGTTTCAAACAGAGTATAGTACCTATTTATAGATGTTATATTTCTATAGGCTAGTAAGGTCAAGTTGCTTCTGCAGCCTTCATCAGAGTACAAAACTTTACCTTACTAGTCTATATAAATCTACCATTTATAAATGAACCTCTTCAACATACAGAGTATAGTACCGTTTTTGATTCATTACTACCGCGATACTGTACTAGTACCACTATACTGTACAACTCTAGGCTGTGGGTTGGGGGCAAGTGGGGACATTAGATAACATGTTTGTCGAAGTAGCATCATTGGTTATGACGCATGTGCGTGCAATTTGTTTGGATACAATTGGGAAAAAGGTCAGGAAAAAACATGAGAAAAGAAAAAACTTTTTTTTTTTCTGGAATAAAACTATTTCTGTCATGTCTTATGTTTTTTTTTTTTTGTAATGTCACAAGCAAGACGGAGTGCTTATAGTACCATTGAAAAGAGTTTACTTTTTGGCCCAGAAATGTTCTCAGAAGACATTTCCAGTTTCTTAAAAATAAACATAAATAAAAAGTTCACATAATTGTAGAGCATGTCATAGAGCTATGCAGCCACTTTAGTGGGCAGTCGACAAAAAAAGTCCAATAAGATCAGAAAAAGTCTCTATATTTGTCTATATACAGTATATGTGTATATATATATATATATATATATATATATATATATATATATATATATATATATATATATATATATATATATATATATATATGTATGTATGTATGGATGGATGGATGGATGGATGGATGGATGCATGGATGGATGGATGGATGTACACTACCGTTCAAAAGTTTGGGGTCACATGTAAATGTCCTTATTTTTGAAGGAAAAGCACTGTACTTTTCAATGAAGATAACTTTAAACTAGTCTTAACTTTACAGAAATACACTCTATACATTGCTAATGTGCTAAATGACTATTCTAGCTGCAAATGTCTGGTTTTTGGTGCAATATCTACATAGGTGTATAGAGGCCCATTTCCAGCAACTATCACTCCAGTGTTCTAATGGTACAATGTGTTTGCTCATTGGCTCAGAAGGCTAATTGATGATTAGAAAACCCTTGTGCAATCATGTTCACACATCTGAAAACACTTTAGCTCGTTACAGACGCTACAAAACTGACCTTCCTTTGAGCAGATTGACTTTCTGGAGCATCACATTTGTGGGGTCAATTAAACGCTCAAAATGGCCAGAAAAAGAGAACTTTCATCTGAAACTCCACAGTCTATTCTTGTTCTTAGAAATTAAGGCTATTTCACTAAATTGTTCGGGTGACCCCAAACTTTTGAACAGTAGTGTATATTAGGGCTGCAACAACTAATCGATTAAATCGGTTAAAATCGATTATAAAAATAGTTGCCGATTAATTTAGTCATCGATTCGTTGGATCTATGCTATGCGCATGCGCAGAGTTTTTTTTTTTTTTTTTTTTTTTTTAATTTAAAATTATTTTTTTTAAATTATTTTTTATTTTTTTAATAAACCTTTATTTATAAACTGCAACATTTACAAACAGCTGAGAAACAATAATCAAAATAAGTATGGTGCCATTATGCTGTTTTTTTTTCAATAAAATACTGGATAGGATAGAAATGTAGTTTGTTTCTTTTATCCGATTATTAATCGAAGTAATAATCGACAGATTAATCGATTACCAAATTAATCGTTATTTGCAGCCCTAATATATATATGTATATATATATATATATATATATATATATATATATATATATATATATATATATATATATATATATGTCTTAATTAGATTATCCAAAAAATAGTGCTCGATACCGTGGTAGAGCGTAATATGTATGTGTGGGAAAAAATCACAAGACTATTTCATCTCTACAGGCCTGTTTCATGAGGGATTTCCTCAATCCTCAGGAGATTAAATCTCCTGAGGATTGAGGAAATCCCTCATGAAACAGGCCTGTAGAGATGAAATAGTCTTGTGATTTTTTCCCACACATACATATATATATATATATATATATATATATATATATATATATATATATATATATATATATATATATATATATATATGTGTGTGTGTGTGTGTATATGTATATATGTATATATACATGTATACACATAATATACATATATACACACATATATATATATATATATATATATGTGTGTGTGTATATATGTGTGTGTATATATGTATATACATATATATATATATATATATATATATATATATATATATATATATATATATATATATATATATATATATATATATATATATATATATATATATATATATATATATATTTTTTTTTTTAATAATGTCCTGCCCAGCTTCTCGGGCAAATCATATAGCAGATGTAGATGCCCATATCGGCTGTTCAGATTTACTTTACAAAAGAGAAGTGTAGGATACTTCTCTTGTTGCCTTACTTGTATTTTGACTTTATTAAATGTATTTATATTATCATTTGGTGCAGCCGGGCCGGAGCAGGAGGGGATAGAAAGAGAGAAAAAGGAAGACAGAGGGGGGAATTGTGGGGACAAGAGGGGGATTAGACAGAGAGACAAAAACAACAACAGCAAACACAACAACAACAACAACAACAGAGCAACATCAGCAAATACGACATGTACAAATATGATGGTAAAAGTAATAGCAAATAAGCAGTTAGCGAAAATTAAAAAAAAAAAAAATACAGAAATGACAATGAGCATTATTACACTAAAAATGGAGCAATATGAATACCAATAGAAATAGTGCTATTGATAATAAACAATACCAGTACTTTACCTTTATTATCAACAATACAATTGTTCAAATGCAACAATACATATACGTAATGATAACTTGAGATACGAAAGAATGCAGAAAAATGGAGGGGAAGAAAGAGAAGCAACCTTAACCTTGTAGATTGTTATAGTAACAATAGGTTAAGCTTTGTCAGTGTGCCATGTGTTGTACCCAGTTTACCCTAGGGCAACAACGTTAATATATGTTTGATGAAACGTGATTATGTGCATGAGTGTATGTGTGCATATGTACTTGTATATGTACAGTATGTGTATGTGTGCTTGTACAGTGAATGTATATGTACAGTATGTGTATATGTGTGTACAGCGAATGTATATGTACAGTATGTGTATACAGTATGTGTGTTTGAACAGTGAATGTATATGTACAGTATGTGTAAATGTGTGTTTGTACAGTGAATGTATATGTACAGTATATGTATGTGTGTGTTTGTACAGTGAATGTATGTGTAGTATGTGTATGTGTGTGTTTGTACAGTCAATGTATATGTACAGTATGTGTATATGTATGTTTTTACAGTGAATGTATATGTACAGTATGTGTATACAGTATGTTTGTATGATGAATGTGCGTGTGGATGTACGAACTTTGAGTGTGTAAATATGTACTGTATTTGTATATGTATGTGGGAGCGTAGGTACCTATGTATGTGTGTATGTATGTGTGTGAGTATATGTGAATTTGCATGTACAATACATTTGACTCCCAGTGTGTGCGGGAGCCAGAGTACGGCCCCAGCCTCCCCAAGAACCCATCCCACAAACAGTAGGTGTGGTGCCCAGGGAACCAGGGGCCACCGCCCCCATGCAGCCAAGCCGGACAGCGACAGGAACCCCAGAGCCTGGCCCACCGTGCCGCCCACAAGGGCCAGCAGCAGGCCGCAAACAGACGCACCCGGCAGAGGACAAGGCACGGGAAAAACAGGGGGCAGCCAGACCCCAAGCCAGCGAGAGACCACACCCCACACGGACAGAAAGGCGGGACGCCCCGCCCGAGGGGCCCGGAGACCCCCCGCAACCGGACGGGAAGACCGCCCCCGCCCCACCGGCAACAGGGCCCCCACGAGCCCCCCCCCCCCGGAGAGCGCGGTGAGGCCAGCCCACGGCCACCCCACCCAAGCCGGCCGCCACAGGACCACCCAGCACGGGGCCACAGGAACCACCCACCCCACCCGCAGGGACCCCAACGATGGAGATGGAACAACCAGCAACCGCCCCGCCGAGTCCCCCCCCCTGAGGTAGGGGAATAAATAAATAAAATAAATAAATACATAATAATAATAATAATAAGAAGAATAATAACAATAATATTAATAAAATATATTTTTAAAAAAAAGGGGGAAAAAATAAATAAATAAATAATTAAATCTATTTATAAAATAAATAAATAAATAAATAAATAAAAAAAGAATTAAAAGAAGATCACAGACATGCTGACACACAAGGTCGCTACCCCAACAACTGGCCGACTCGCAGCACCTCGGAATACCCTGCAGCACCAAGCCACCACAGTAGACGCAGGGACCAGACCCAGCAGGCCCCAACCAAGACGGCCACCCGGAAGGGATGGACGGCGGGACCCAGGAGCTCCAGACACGCAGTCCGGATGCAGTAGCCTGAGGCGCCGACCCCCACCTGACAGGCAGGCCCAGAACGTACCCCCAGAAATATACATACATATATATATACATACACATAAACATACACATGTACACATACACACACATACACATGCATACACATATATATACATACATACATACATACACACACACACATACACATACATATACACAGTTTGTCAGCCCCGACAACCACCACGCGCGCGCGCTGCCACCAGTCACAACATCAGCCACCCCCCTGCACCAGACCCAGCAGCCACGGGCGCCCACACCACAAACAAACGGCAGCATGTATATATATATGTATGTGAGTGTGTATATATATATATGTGTGTGTATATATATATATATATATATATATATATATATGTGTGTGTGTGTGTATATGTGTATATGTATATATACATGTATACACATAATATACATATATACACACATATATATATATATATATATATGTGTGTGTGTATATACATATATATGTGTATGTATATATATATGTATGTGTATATATATATATATATATATATATATATATATATATATATATATATATATATATATATATATATATACAGGTATATGTATATATACATATATATACATGTATATGTCTATATATATATACACATGTATATGTATATATATATATATATATATACATATACATATATATATATATATATATATATATATATATATATATATATATATATATATATATATATATATATATATATATATATATATATATATGTATATATATACAGTATATTTGCTTTATAATTTTAAAAAAAAGACAATCCAAAGGGATTTGAATACTTGCTAAATAAGTACAATATACTGACAGGCACTAAAGTTGGTAACAAGCAGCGTTACGACGACGTTCACAAACAGTCCCATCATAATGTGTTTATAGGCAAGTCTGAACAGGTAGCTTCACATTTATTTGTGGTGTTCCAAATCTGTTGGCAGTGGGCCACTACGAATAAAAACCCGTGTATGGGAAACACTGGTAAACACCTTCCACAATTGTTCATGTTGGTGGGTGGTGTGTACTGGAACTACCTATTTAATGATGACCCAAGACTTTTGCACATTGCAGTGTATTATCGACATGATACACACTTGTAGAACCACATAGGAGCTGGTGTGGTCACACTCGTAGAACCACTGGTGTGCTCACACTTGTAGAACCACATAGGAGCTGGTGTGGTCACACTTGTAGAACCACTGGTGTGGTCACACCTGTAGAACCACTGGTGTGCTCACACTTGTAGAACCACATAGGAGCTGGTGTGGTCACACTTGTAGAACCACTGGTGTGCTCACACTTGTAGAACCACTGGTGTGGTCACACTTGTAGAACCACTGGTGTGGTCACACTTGTATAACCACTGGTGTGCTCACACTTGTAGAACCACTGGTGTGCTCACACTTGTAGAACCACTGGTGTGGTCACACTTGTATAACCACTGGTGTGCTCACACTTGTAGAACCACTGGTGTGCTCACACTTGTAGAACCACTGGTGTGGTCACACTTGTAGAACCACTGGTGTGCTCACACTTGTAGAACCACTGGTGTGGTCACACTTGTAGAACCACTGGTGTGCTCACACTTGTAGAACCACATAGGAGCTGGTGTGGTCACACTTGAAGAACCACTGGTGTGGTCACACTTGTAGAACCACTGGTGTGCTCACACTTGTAGAACCACTGGTGTGGTCACACTTGTAGAACCACTGGTGTGGTCACACTTGTAGAACCACTGGTGTGCTCACACTTGTAGAACCACTGGTGTGGTCACACTTGTAGAACCACTGGTGTGCTCACACTTGTAGAACCACTGGTGTGCTCACACTTGTAGAACCACTGGTGTGCTCACACTTGTAGAACCACATAGGAGCTGGTGTGGTCACACTTGAAGAACCACTGGTGTGGTCACACTTGTAGAACCACTGGTGTGCTGACACTTGTAGAACCACTGGTGTGGTCACACTTGTAGAACCACTGGTGTGCTCACACTTGTAGAACCACATAGGAGCTGGTGTGGTCACACTTGAAGAACCACTGGTGTGGTCACACTTGTAGAACCACTGGTGTGGTCAGACTTGAAGAATCACTGGTGTGGTCACACTTGTAGAACCACTGGTGTGGTCAGACTTGTAGAACCACTGGTGTGGTCGGACTTGAAGAATCACTGGTGTGGTCAGACTTGTAGAATCACTGGTGTGCTCACACTTGTAGAACCACATAGGCACATAATACTTTCCCAAGGTGCACCAGCGGGTTTGACCAGCTGGGTTAGTCGTGGTGTGTCTGCACCACAGGGGAGTGTCACACTGCTTGTAACATGCACGTAGACAGGTGTCATGTACGTCTTGTCTGCATGGTACAGCCCTTTGAGACACTTGTGATTTAGGGCTATATAGATAAACATTGATTGATTGATTGATTGACACCTGTCCTGGTGTCTTTCTTGCAGTCTAACAGTCAGAGATAACACACATTACCCACAATTCACCCATTTCCCCGACATTTTTTTAACCGATTCCAAAAATTCCAACACCCAACAATTCATATAATGTAGGACAATTGTGCTAGTATTAATATTTTCAAAGATTCACGGTTTTCCCGAAATTCCCAAATTTCCAGGTAACTCCCATTTAAATGAATGGACATATTCATAGTTCTACAATGCCCTAAATTCAAAAAATGTTGTGCCATTTTTAAACCCGATTCCGACCTTTCAACCATCCACACACACACTACTCTTCCAAAATATGGAACGCAAAACATGTTTTCCCTTTTCCAAAATTCCCGGTTTTCACAGAATTTCCTGGGATTTTCTCCCCATTGACAATGAATGGGCATTATACAATCTACTACATATCCCACATTTCTCATCCGATTTTATCATCTCACCTTGGTCTATCAAACTACCATTTTCCAGTTTTAAAAGAATTCCAGGAATTCATGGTTTTTCAAAGCCTTATTTTTACCTCTTCCTGGAAAGTTTGCACAGTCCACATTTTTCAACCGTTCCTGACTATTCCTTCTTCACAACATTTCTCTTAATTGGGACAGCAAATGCTCTTATTTTCTTTTTCGTAAAAATTCCGGTTTTCCCAAAATTCCAGGAATTCCGAAAAACCCATTGTCAATTCAAACTGTTCCTTTTTTTTTTTTTTTTTACCAATTCCAACACCAACCCATTCATATCATCTAGGACAATTGTGCTAGTATCAATATTTTCTAAGATTCACAGTTTTCCCGAAATTCCCAAATTTCCAGGTGACTTCCATTCAAATGTTGTTCTACAATGCCCTAAATTCTCAAAATGTTGCGCCATTTTTAAACCCGATTCCAATCTTTCAACCATCCAACCACCATCGGAAATATGGAACGCAAAACATGTTTTTGCTTTTCCAAAATTCCCGGTTTTCACAGAATTTCCCGGGATTTTCTCCCCATTGACAATGAGTGGGCATTATACAATCTACTACATATCCCACATTTCTCATCCGATTTGAGCCGCTCCACCGTCCGCACACTCATCTCACCTTGGTTTATCAAACTACCATTTTCCAAGTTCAAAAGAATTCCAGGAATTCATGGTTTTCCCAAGCCATATTTTTACCTCTTCCAGGAAAGTTTGCACAGTCCACATTTTTCAACCGTTTCTGACCATTTCATCTTCAAAACATTCCTCTTAATTGGGAGAACAAACGCTTGTATTTTCTTTTTCATTCAAATTCCGGTTTTCCCAAAATTCCAGGAATTCCAAAATACCCATTCTCAATTCAACCTGTTACTACGGCAAAAAATGTTTACCAATTCCATCCTCAACCCATTCATATCATCTAAGACAATTGTGCTGCAGTATTAATATTTTCAAAGATTCTTGGTTTTTCTGAAATACCCAAATTTCCAGGTAACTCCCATTCAAATGAATGGACATATTCATAGTTCTACAATGCCCTGAATTAAAAAAATATTGTACAATTTTTAAACCTGATTCCGACCTTTCAACCACCGAAATATGGAACGCAAAACATGTTTTCCCTTTTCCAAAATTCCCGGTTTTCACAGAATTTCCTGGGATTTTCTCCCCATTGACAATGAGTGGGCATTATACAATCTACTACATATCCCACATTTCTCATCCGATTTGAGCCGTTCCACCGTCCACACACTCATCTCACCTTGGACATTCAAGCCAGCATGTTTCGCGGTTCCAAAAATTCCCTGATTACCCGAAATTACCAGGAATTTCCCCCCCGTGGAAAATGAACGGGCAATATAAAAAACTCTCCTTACACAACATTTCTCAACCGATTCGAACCGTTCCAACACCCACACACTCCACTCACCCGGGGCATTCAAGCATTTCACTTCCACTCACACGTATTGGCGGTTCGGCGCCTTGCGCACATGGGGCATTCACACCGGAATTGCAAATTCTAGTTGTTCTAACATTTCCTCTTGAAATAGCCTTTACATTGAAAGCACCAAACTATTCTTATAAGTCCACCCCGGGCCCCGAGGCTCATGTTCCACATGTCACAAGCTGCAATGACACTCATTTATATTTGGCCGCCTTAAAGCATTATACTATGTATGGAAAGCTCGGTCCTGGACTGGAAGCTTCAGTGGCCAGTCAATGTTTGTGTTGGCTGCACAAACAAGAGTAGCAAGTTCAGAGCGCCATTTAAAAAAACCGTCATACTGATTCTATCACAGTGACTCACTCAAAGGCTGTATTGTCTGCACACACTCCACCCAAGTAGAAGAGGCGCACAGAGCCTTCAGGTTGTGGGTGAGGTACAGCTGATAGGAATGCAGACTTTGCACTTTTAAAGTGACAAGTCAAACAATAGCTTTAAAATTCCTGGCTTTTTTCATTCCATACTGTTTGCATGAGGTGTGAGAGAGTGTGTTTGCAGAGTACAGTATGAACACCCTTCTTTTCACTTGTTATGATCTGATCTGGTATATTTGTTTCAGCCTAACACCTTACATTAAGGCAGGGGTTCTTAACCTTTTTCATCCCTGGGCCCAACTTCTCTACTACAGAATATTAACACTGAATTAGTGTTGAGTTAAATGATATTCAATAATCAACAAACAACTATCGGACATGCAGCCAATATTACATACAGATAATGTGTCAAATATAAATTAAATACACAGAGGACATAAGTAGAGGAAATTATATAAGCTCAAACATAGCTACAAACGAGGCATAATGATGCAATATGTACATACAGCTAGCCTAAATAGCATGTTAGCATGGATTAGCTTGCAGTCATGCCCTGACCAAATATGCCTGATTAGCACTCCAACAAGTCAATAACCTCAACAAAGCTCAGCTTTTGTGCATTCACGCACAGCATAAAATGTATGGTGGACAAAATGAGACAAAGGAGTGGCATAAAAGACGTCTTCCTGTGGCATCTCCGGAGACAGTTATACATGTAAACAAACTACGGTGAGTTCAAGGACCGCCGAAATTAGTAGGACAAAACGGCGCTCGCCAAATCCTCTCATCAGTGAAGCATATTTAATGCAAACAACAGTCAGGAAGGTTTGTGTCATGTTTGTCCTCCTACACAAAGCATATTAAAACAAAAAATATATCTTTTTCCATTTTCATACATTTATGAAAAAGCTCCAGAGAGCCACTATGCCATCACTGACCGTACAACACCCCGCCCCACCTTTCAGGTGACCACCCGCGGTCACGGTAAAGGAGCATGTGCGGTCAAAATAAATGATTTATTTATAAGTAGAAAATGATTTTGTATTTACTGCACAAACAGTAAGAGGTTTAAATGCCACCA
Source organism: Entelurus aequoreus (assembly GCF_033978785.1). Classification (NCBI taxonomy): domain Eukaryota; kingdom Metazoa; phylum Chordata; class Actinopteri; order Syngnathiformes; family Syngnathidae; genus Entelurus; species Entelurus aequoreus. The sequence goes on from NC_084731.1 coordinate 100,191,761, forward strand.
TAAAGTATGCAGGTGGATTTAAAACCTGCCTTGTGTTGTTTAAGTTACATAACAAGCTCTCTTTGGCCGCACATAACTAGATTGTTGATTTACCTGTGTGTCTGCATAAGGCATGAACATGATCATAAAAATGGGTGTGCAGCTGTGGTTATATTTAATTACAGTGTTAAACATCTCTCATAGTGCACAATAGTGTTTGGAAAATACAACACCCAACACCAGTGAAGTTGGCACCTTGTGGAAATAGTAAATAAAAACGGAATACGATGATTTTCAACTTATATTCAATTGAATAGACTGCAAAGACAATATATATTTTTATGCAAATAATCATTTGCAATAATCAATTCAATGGCAGCAACACATTGCATTTTTACCACTGTGTTACACCACGTCCACAGTTTACAAAAACTATTTGAAATGTGGACTCGTCAGACCACAGAACACTTTTCCACTTTGCATCAGTCCATCTTTGATGAGCTCGGGCCCAGTGAAGCCGGCGGCGTTTCTGGGTGTTGTTGATAAATGACTTTGGCTTAGCATATTAGAGTTTTAACTTGCACTTACAGATGTAGCGACCAACTGTAGTTACTGACAGTGGTTTTTCTGAAGTGTTCCTGAGCCCATGTGGTGATATCCTTTACACACTGATGTGGCTTTTTGATGCAGTAGCGCCTGAGGGATCCCAGGTGTGTAATATCATGGCTTACGTGCAGTGATTTCTCTAGATTCTCTGAACCTTTTGATGAGCGTAGATGGTGAAATCCCTCAATTCCTTGTTGAGAAATGTTGTTCTTCAACAATTTGCTCAGGCATTTGTTGACAAAGTGGTGACCCTTGACCTGTCCTCGTTTTTTTGTAATTTCATGGAAGCTGCTTTTATACCCAATCATGGCACCCACCTGTTCCCAATTAGCCTGTTCACCTGTGGGATGTTCCAAATAAGTCTTTGATGAGCATTCCTCAGTCTTTTTTGCCACTTGTGCCAGCTTTTGTGGAACATGTTGCAGGCATCGAATTCCAAATGAGCTAATATTTGCAAAAAATAAGAACGTTTCTCAGTGTGAACATGAAATATCTTGTCTTTGCAGTCTATTCTATTGAATATAAGTTTATTTACCATTTACACAACCTGACAACTTCACTGCTTTTGGGTGTTGTATTTGTGTGTGTGCGTGTGCGTGTGTGTGTGTGTGTGTGTGTGTGAGAGAGATTGCGTGCAGGCTTCCTCAGTTAAATCTCATGCGCATTTCAGCTCCCCCCTTCTACTCCCAGACCACACCTTCCTCGCCGAATCCTCCCCTTTCCCCTCCCTGCGTGTTGCAAACATGCTGCTGCGAGCTGACAGACACGCCAGCAGCTGACAGATTAACACACACACACACACACGCACACACACACACGCGCGCACACACACGCACGCAGGCACCATCAGCCAACATGGGCCAGATACTGAGCTGGATCCGAGGCCCCCGGGAGACCCCGACCCTGCAGGATGTTGCCGTGGATGAGCAGGTGTGTGTAAAGTGTGTGTGTGTGTGTGTGTGTGTGTGATGAAATGTGCTGAGCAACCGACTGAAAGTGTCCACGTGTCTTTTGTTTTGTTACTGTAAATCTTCTGGCAAAACAGAAACGGCAGTTTGTCTGCTGCTGGTCCACTTAGAGAAAGTCCAACATGGAGGAAAACTGTGTTGGCACCACTCCAATGTGGACCTCTTTCCTGGAATGTGGAGCTCCTGGCCAGCCCCTGTGAGCTCGGTGTGTGTGTGTGTGTGTGTGTGTGTGTGTGTGTGTGTGTGTGTGTGTGTGTGTGTGTGTGTGTGTGTGTGTGTGTGTGTGTGTAGGCGAGCAGTGGGATATTGAAGCAAGAGTGGGACAAGGTCTGCACTGTGCTGTACTATTCTGTAAAGGCACGCAAGAAGGTCCATTTTGCTCAGATTGTTGATACTCAGAGAGTCTTCCGAGACTTCCTGCGTCTCGCCCAAATAGCATTCTCATGTGATAATGTGCTGCGCTGGAGCAATCTGACAGGGTGTGTTGCCTTGTTCTATAATGTGTTTATGAGCGAGTGTTGGGCTTCTAACCTCTGGGTGCTTTAAATGCATGTTTACACTTCTTTTGAATGATCTTCACTTGTATCACCGGACACGGCTTGGGCCTGCAAATGGCCCCAAGGCCGCACCTTTTGAAGCCATACCTAGATAACACATGCACCAGCACCAGCACCAGCAGAATAAAGGTTACAGGTGATAAGAAGTTAGAACTCACGCATGTGTAATACTCTTTGTAGGGCAGCCTTATATAATAACTTCCATTTTAGTCAAACTGGAAAGATTTGTGGTTTCTACAAGTAACAATATAAGTAATAATAAATATAAATTAACTATATGTATATATATATATATATATATATATATATATATATACCAGGGGTCACCAACGCGGTGCCAGCGGGCACCAGGTAGCCCGTAAGGACCAGATGAGTAGCCCGCTGGCCTGTTCTAAAAATAGCTCAAATAGCAGCACTTACCAGTGAGCTGCCTCTATTTTTTAAATTGTATTTATTTACTAGCAAGCTGGTCTCGCTTTGCCCGACATTTTTAATTCTGAGAGAGACAAAACTCAAATAAATTTGAAAATCCAAGAAAATATTTTAAAGACTTGGTCTTCACTTGTTTAAATAAATTCATTAATTTTTTTATTTTGCTTCTTATAAATTTCAGAAAGACAATTTTAGAGAAAAAATACAACCTTAAAAATGATTTTAGGATTTTTAAACACATATACCTTTTTACCTTTTAAATTCCTTCCTCTTCTTTCCTGACAATTTAAATCAATGTTCAAGTAAATTTTTTTTTTTTTATTGTAAAGAATAATAAATACATTTTAATTTAATTCTTGATTTTAGCTTCTATTTTTTCGACGAAGGATATTTGTGAAATATTTCTTCAAACTTATTATGATTAAAATTAAAAAAAAATATTCTGGCAAATCTAGAAAATCTGTAGAATCAAATTTAAATCTTATTTCAAAGTCTTTTGAATTTCTTTTAAAATTTATGTTCTGTAAAATCTAGAAGAAATAATGATTTGTCTTTGTTAGAAATATAGCTTGGTCTAATTTGTTATATATTCTAACAAAGTGTAGATTGGATTTGAACCTATTTAAAACATGTCATCCAAATTCTAAAATTAATCTTAATCAGGAAAAATTACTAATGATGTTCCATAAATTTTTTTTTTTTTTTTTTTCAAAAAGATTCGAATTAGCTAGTTTTTCTCTTCTTTTTTTCGGTTGAATTTTGAATTTTAAAGAGTCGAAATTGAAGATAAACTATGTTTCAAAATTTAATTGTCATTTTTTTCGTGTTTTCTCCTCTTTTAAACTGTTCAATTAAGTGTAAATATCATTAATTATTAATAATAACATGGAGTTAAAGGTAAATTGAGCAAATTGGCTAATCCTGGCAATTTATTGAAGTGTGTATCAAACTGGTAGCCCTTCGCATGAATCACTACCCAAGAAGTAGCTCTTGCTTTCAAAAAGGTTGGTGACCCCTGATATATACAGTACAGGCCAAAAGTTTGGACACACCTTCTCCTCATTCAACTTTGTTTCCATGACTATTTACATTGTAGATTGTCACATGAAAACTATGAATGAACACATGTGGAGTTATGTACTTCACAACAAAATAACTGAAAACATGTTTTATATTCTATTTTCTTCAAAATAGCCACCCTTTGCCATGATTACTGCGTTGCACACTCTTGGCATTCTCTCCATGAGCTTCAAGAGGTAGTCACCTGAAATGGTTTTCACTTCACAGGTGTGCTGAAGCTCATGGAGAGAATGCCAAGAGTGTGCAAAGCAGTAATCAGAGCAGAAGGTGGCTATTTTGAAGAAACTAGAATATAAAACATGTTTTCAGTTATTTCACCTTTTTTTTGTTAAGTACATAACTCCACATGTGTTCATTCTTAGTTTGGATGTGACAATCTACAATGTAAATAGTCATGAAAATAAAGAAAACACATTGAATGAGGAGAAGGTGTGGCCAAACTTTTGGCCTGTACTGTATATATATATATATATATATATATATATATATATATATATATATATATATATATATATATATATATATATATATATATATATATATATATATATATATAATGGATATATATATATAATGGATATTTAATGAATAATTATTATAATATATTAAGAGGATGTGTGTCATGTCTGTTGATCATGTTTTGTTTAAGTCATGTTCTGTTTGGTTTTTGGACACTTAATTCCTGCTTTTTCACTCTTGTTTTGTCACCATAGCAACCATTAGTTTTCACCTGTCCTCATGTCACGCACCTGTTTCACGTTTTGAGTCACGCACCTGTTTTCACTGATCATGTCACTGCTATTTAAACCTGTCTGTTTCTGTTGTTCATCCTGGTGACATTATCTATCTATCATGCTACCCATGATATTCCTGTTTACCATAGTTCGTGCTTCATGCCATGCCACAGTAAGTGTTTTTGTTTCGTGTTCATAGTTAATTGCCTTTGTGCTAGTCTTTTGTTTTCATTAGTCAAGTTTGTTGTCCGCCATTGTGCGCGTCTTTTGTTTGCTTCCTTTTTTTGTAGTTTGTTAGTATTTTAATAAATATGTACTCACATTCACGCCTTGCCCACGCCAACTTTCCTTTGCATTCCGGGAAAACAAACCCCAAAGTCCTCGCATTGACAATGTGAAAGTTTGACTTCTACCTTGTTTACTTCCATGGCGACCTCCTTAAAGTTTTAGAACTAATCATAAATATCAAGCAGCTATAATGTGTCAAACATGGATGTGTTTTGCATCTTCCCATCATTATAATGGATTTAAAATGGGTGTGATTTAAAAAATTTTTATGGTGATTGGGCATTTTTTTACAAGATGCACAAAGTTCAGTGAGCAGGTTGTGTTACATGTGACCACTTTTTGTTTTGGTTGTATTTTTTGTTGTTGTTGCCCCATGACTAGTGAAGGTTGTTTGGATAGAGTCATGGAAGTCATTTGCTGTGCTGGGTTATTTTCAAATCACAATTCATGGCAATTGACCTGACGTACCCACGCTGTTCACAAGATAGTGGCAGATTACCAGGAATTTGAAATGTATTTTAAATCACCACGCAGGCCAGATTCCGTATTAAACTCATGACGCCTCGCAGGCTAAACTGAAGACGCTGGCGGGCCGTATTTGGACCCTGGGTCGTACTAGAGTTATATGCTGCCTAACCTTAACCCTAACCAGCAATAATGATATCATCACAAGTCTACTATGATATATGTTGATATTATTGTAATATTCAAGAAAAATAGATGTAAAGTGTAGCTGCCATTATGATGTGCACTCATCTTTTCTAACGACCTTCAACTGTACTAAGTCTTTACATGCTTGGAATCTGCATCATGTACTAGTTACTATGCTCATCTAATTACTAACCATGGTCATCTAATTAGTTACTATGCTCATCTAATTAGTTATTAAACTCATCTAATTAGTTATTAAACTCATCTAATTAGTTACTATGCTCATCTAATTAGTTATTAAACTCATCTAATTAGTTATTAAACTCACCTAATTAGTTACTATGCTCATCTAATTAGTTACTATGCTCATCTAATTAGTTACTAAACTCATCTAATTAGTTACTATGCTCATCTAATGAGTTACTACACTCATCTAATGAGTTACTATGCTTATCTAATTAGTTACTATGGTAATGTAAGTGACAGCAGGTCAGAGGAGGTACCAAGCAGTGTGGGTGGGGAGTGTTTCCACAGAGTGTTTCCAGAGTGTGAAATGTGGGTGTCAGGGACAGACGTGGAAGGAGATTTTTACAACAAAGTTGTAAAGTTTAGTGATATATCACATATATCACATTGTAGGTGTTTTTTTTTTTTTACCTAGGTGGCAGTAATGCACATTATTCTGTGTTTTAGTTGCAGTCCTACTTACTTAGTTACTTTGTGGACTAATAGTTGCAGTCCTACTTACTTAGTTACTTTGTGGACTAATAGTTGCAGTCCTACTTACTTAGTTACTTTGTGGACTAATAGTTGCAGTCCTACTTACTTAGCTACTTTGTGGACTAATAGTTGCAGTCCTACTTACTTAGTTACTTTGTGGACTAATAGTTGCAGTCCTACTTACTTAGTTACTTTGTGGACTTTACTTTGTGGACTAATAGTTGCAGTCCTACTTACTTAGTTACTTTGTGGACTAATAGTTGCAGTCCTACTTACTTAGCTACTTTGTGGACTAATAGTTGCAGTCCTACTTACTTAGTTACTTTGTGGACTAATAGTTGCAGTCCTACTTACTTAGTTACTTTGTGGACTTTACTTTGTGGACTAATAGTTGCAGTCCTACTTACTTAGTTACTTTGTGGACTAATAGTTGCAGTCCTACTTACTTAGTTACTTTGTGGACTAATAGTTGCAGTCCTACTTACTTAGTTACTTTGTGGACTAATAGTTGCAGTCCTACTTACTTAGTTACTTTGTGGACTAATAGTTGCAGTCCTACTTACTTAGCTACTTTGTGGACTAATAGTTGCAGTCCTACTTACTTAGTTACTTTGTGGACTAATAGTTGCAGTTCTACTTACTTAGTTACTTTGTGGACTAATAGTTGCAGTCCTACTTACTTAGTTACTTTGTGGACTAATAGTTGCAGTCCTACTTACTTAGTTACTTTGTGGACTAATAGTTGCAGTCCTACTTACTTAGTTACTTTGTGGACTAAGGGTTGCAGTCCTACTTACTTAGTTACTTTGTGGACTAATAGTTGCAGTCCTACTTACTTAGTTACTTTGTGGACTAATAGTTGCAGTCCTACTTACTTAGTTACTTTGTGGACTAAGGGTTGCAGTCCTACTTACTTAGTTACTTTGTGGACTAATAGTTGCAGTCCTACTTACTTAGTTACTTTGTGGACTAATAGTTGCAGTCCTACTTACTTAGTTACTTTGTGGACTAAGGGTTGCAGTCCTACTTACTTAGTTACTTTGTGGACTAATAGTTGCAGTCCTACTTACTTAGTTACTTTGTGGACTAAGGGTTGCAGTCCTACTTACTTAGTTACTTTGTGGACTAAGGGTTGTAGTCCTACTTACTTAGTTACTTTGTGGACTAATAGTTGCAGTCCTACTTACTTAGTTACTTTGTGGACTAATAGTTGCAGTCCTACTTACTTAGTTACTTTGTGGACTAAGGGTTGCAGTCCTACTTACTTAGTTACTTTGTGGACTAAGGGTTGTAGTCCTACTTACTTAGTTACTTTGTGGACTAATAGTTGCAGTCCTACTTACTTAGTTACTTTGTGGACTAATAGTTGCAGTCCTACTTACTTAGTTACTTTGTGGACTAATAGTTGCAGTCCTACTTACTTAGTTACTTTGTGGACTAATAGTTGCAGTCCTACTTACTTAGTTACTTTGTGGACTAAGGGTTGCAGTCCTACTTACTTAGTTACTTTGTGGACTAATAGTTGCAGTCCTACTTACTTAGTTACTTTGTGGACTAATAGTTGCAGTCCTACTTACTTAGCTACTTTGTGGACTAATAGTTGCAGTCCTACTTACTTAGTTACTTTGTGGACTAATAGTTGCAGTCCTACTTACTTAGTTACTTTGTGGACTTTACTTTGTGGACTAATAGTTGCAGTCCTACTTACTTAGTTACTTTGTGGACTAAGGGTTGCAGTCCTACTTACTTAGTTACTTTGTGGACTAAGGGCTGCAGTCCTACTTACTTAGTTACTTTGTGGACTAAGGGTTGCAGTCCTACTTACTTAGTTACTTTGTGGACTAAGGGTTGCAGTCCTACTTACTTAGTTACTTTGTGGACTAATAGTTGCAGTCCTACTTACTTAGTTACTTTGTGGACTAATAGTTGCAGTTCTACTTACTTAGTTACTTTGTGGACTAATAGTTGCAGTCCTACTTACTTAGTTACTTTGTGGACTAATAGTTGCAGTCCTACTTACTTAGTTACTTCGTGGACTAATAGTTGCAGTCCTACTTACTTAGTTACTTTGTGGACTAATAGTTGCAGTCCTACTTACTTAGTTACTTTGTGGACTAAGGGTTGCAGTCCTACTTACTTAGTTACTTTGTGGACTAATAGTTGCAGTCCTACTTACTTAGTTACTTTGTGGACTAATAGTTGCAGTCCTACTTACTTAGTTACTTTGTGGACTAAGGGTTGCAGTCCTACTTACTTAGTTACTTTGTGGACTAATAGTTGCAGTCCTACTTACTTAGTTACTTTGTGGACTAATAGTTGCAGTCCTACTTACTTAGTTACTGTGTGGACTAAGGGTTGCAGTCCTACTTACTTAGTTACTTTGTGGACTAATAGTTGCAGTCCTACTTACTTAGTTACTTTGTGGACTAAGGGTTGCAGTCCTACTTACTTAGTTACTTTGTGGACTAAGGGTTGTAGTCCTACTTACTTAGTTACTTTGTGGACTAATAGTTGCAGTCCTACTTACTTAGTTACTTAGTGGACTAATAGTTGCAGTCCTACTTACTTAGTTACTTTGTGGACTAAGGGTTGCAGTCCTACTTACTTAGTTACTTTGTGGACTAAGGGTTGTAGTCCTACTTACTTAGTTACTTTGTGGACTAATAGTTGCAGTCCTACTTACTTAGTTACTTTGTGGACTAATAGTTGCAGTCCTACTTACTTAGTTATTTTGTGGACTAATAGTTGCAGTCCTACTTACTTAGTTACTTTGTGGACTAATAGTTGCAGTCCTACTTACTTAGTTACTTTGTGGACTAAGGGTTGCAGTCCTACTTACTTAGTTACTTTGTGGACTAAGGGTTGTAGTCCTACTTACTTAGTTACTTTGTGGACTAATAGTTGCAGTCCTACTTACTTAGTTACTTTGTGGACTAATAGTTGCAGTCCTACTTACTTAGTTACTTTGTGGACTAATAGTTGCAGTCCTACTTACTTAGTTACTTTGTGGACTAAGGGTTGTAGTCCTACTTACTTAGTTACTTTGTGGACTAATAGTTGCAGTCCTACTTACTTAGTTACTTTGTGGACTAAGGGTTGCAGTCCTACTTACTTAGTTACTTTGTGGACTAAGTGTTGCAGTCCTACTTACTTAGTTACTTTGTGGACTAAGGGTTGCAGTCCTACTTACTTAGTTACTTTGTGGACTAAGGGTTGTAGTCCTACTTACTTAGTTACTTTGTGGACTAAGGGTTGCAGTCCTACTTACTTAGTTACTTTGTGGACTAAGGGCTGCAGTCCTACTTACTTAGTTACTTTGTGGACTAAGGGTTGTAGTCCTACTTACTTAGTTACTTTGTGGACTAAGGGTTGCAGTCCTACTTACTTAGTTACTTTGTGGACTAATAGTTGCAGTCCTACTTACTTAGTTACTTTGTGGACTAATAGTTGCAATCCTACTTACTTAGTTACTTTGTGGACTAAGGGTTGCAGTCCTACTTACTTAGTTACTTTGTGGACTAAGGGTTGCAGTCCTACTTACTTAGTTACTTTGTGGACTAAGGGCTGCAGTCCTACTTACTTAGTTACTTTGTGGACTAAGGGTTGCAGTCCTACTTACTTAGTTACTTTGTGGACTAAGGGTTGCAGTCCTACTTACTTAGTTACTTTGTGGACTAATAGTTGCAGTCCTACTTACTTAGTTACTTTGTGGACTAATAGTTGCAATCCTACTTACTTAGTTACTTTGTGGACTAAGGGTTGCAGTCCTACTTACTTAGTTACTTTGTGGACTAAGGGCTGCAGTCCTACTTACTTAGCTACTTTGTGGACTAATAGTTGCAGTCCTACTTACTTAGTTACTTTGTGGACTAATAGTTGCAGTCCTACTTACTTAGTTACTTTGTGGACTAATAGTTGTAGTCCTACTTACTTAGTGGACTAAGGGCTGCAGTCCTACTTACTTAGCGTGCTACAACCATGGAGAGTCTTCCCATAAGCACGTGGATATGACAAGTTGTGTGTTGGCAGCTTGTAACTTTACAGTTTGAGGTCCAAGTTAGTGATGTAGTCCACTAAGTGGACATGAAGGGTGCTACAACATGATGTACAGGAGCTAAGTTTAGAGCGGGCAGAGCAAAGGACACCTAAAGAACCAGGACATGGATGCAACTGGAGAAGTTATGTTATGATTAAGTTGGACTGCACTTGGGATTAAATTGTCCGTAGGTGTGAATGTGAGCGTGATTGCTTGTGTTGACGGGACTAACAGGTGCGTGTGTTGATGGGACTAACAGGTGCGTGTGTTGATGGGACTAACAGGTGAGTGTGTTGATGGGACTAACAGGTGCGTGTGTTGATGGGACTAACAGGTGCGTGTGTTGATGGGACTAACAGGTGCGTGTGTTGATGGGACTAACAGGTGCGTGTGTTGATGGGACTAACAGGTGCGTGTGTTGATGGGACTAACAGGTGCGTGTGTTGATGGGACTAACAGGTGCGTGTGTTGATGGGACTAACAGGTGAGTGTGTTGATGGGACTAACAGGTGCGTGTGTTGATGGGACTAACAGGTGCGTGTGTTGATGGGACTAACAGGTGAGTGTGTTGATGGGACTAACAGGTGCGTGTGTTGATGGGACTAACAGGTGCGTGTGTTGATGGGACTAACAGGTGCGTGTGTTGATGGGACTAACAGGTGCGTGTGTTGATGGGACTAACAGGTGAGCTGGGGTCGTCTTTGCTTGGTCATGTGACTTTGTACGTGCTAGGAAATGTCTTGATGGAAAGCCTGCATTATTGCTGTTGGTCGGTGGGGTTGGCTTTCACTTATCTTCAATCTCAACCTAAAACAACTCCTGCTTCCTCCCCCAAAATGTAATCACTTGTTTCTTATCACATTTATGACATTTGCTGAAAGTCTCATCAAAATGTGCCCATACCTTTTTGTGCTATTAGTCTATATCAGTACCTTTTTGTGCTATTAGTCTACATCAGTACCTTTTTGTGCTATTAGTCTACATCAGTACCTTTTTGTGCTATTAGTCTACATCAGTACCTTTTTGTGCTATTAGTCTACATCAGTACCTTTTTGTGCTATTAGTCTACATCAGTACCTTTTTGTGCTATTAGTCTATATCAGTACCTTTTTGTGCTATTAGTCTAGATCAGTACCTTTTTGTGCTATTAGTCTAGATCAGTACCTTTTTGTGCTATTAGTCTATATCAGTACCTTTTTGTGCTATTAGTCTATATCAGTACCTTTTTGTGCTATTAGTCTACATCAGTACCTTTTTGTGCTATTAGTCTACATCAGTACCTTTTTGAGCTATTAGTCTATATCAGTACCTTTTTGTGCTATTAGACCATATCAGGGCTGTCCAAACTTTTCACATTGGCCTTACAAAATTTAGCCGGGGGCCGAAAGTCAAAAGAAAAGTAACTATATATATATATATATATACATTTATTTATATATATATATATATATATATATATATATATATATATATATATATATATATATATATATACCGTAATTTCCGGACTATAAGCCACTACTTTTTCCCCTCGTTCTGGTCCCTGCGGCTTATACAAGGGTGCGGCTTATTTACGGCCTGTTCTTCTCCGACACCGACGAAGAGGATTTCGGTGGTTTTAGTACGCAGGAGGAAGACGATGACACAATGATTATAGACTGACTTTTCATATACCGGTAGGCTGGTTATTTTGATAACGTACAGGCGAGCACTTTGTATTACTTTGCAGCGTTGTATTATTTGTACTCTGCACGAATGCTGTTCGCCATGTCAAAGATGTGAAAGTTTGGTTGAATGATTGAAAGATTTATTGTTAATAAATGGGACGCTTTGCGTTCCCAAACAGTCATCTCTGTCCCGACAATCCCCTCCGTGGTAGCAGGAACCCCTATATACTACGCTAATTACACTATATACTACGCTAATTACACATCAAAACCCTGCGGCTTATAGTCGGGTGCGGCTTATATATGGAGCAATCTGTATTTTCCCCTAAATTTAGCTGGTGCGGCTTATAGTCAGGTGCGGCTTATAGTCCGGAAATTACGGTATATATATATATATATATATATATATATATATATATATATATATATATATATATATATATATATATATATATATATATATATATATATATATATATATATATATATATATATATATATATAAAAACCCCGTTTCCATATGAGTTGGGAAATGGTGTTAGATGTAAATATAAACGGAATACAATGATTTGCAAATCCTTTTCAAGCCATATTCAGTTGAATATGCTACAAAGACAACACATTTTCCATGGGAGACAGGTCTGGACTGCAGGCGGGCCAGGAAAGTACCCGCACTCTTTTTTTTTAACGAAGCCACGCTGTTTTAACACGTGCTGAATGTGGCTTGGCATTGTCTTGCTGAAATAAGCAGGGGCGTCCATGAAAAAGACGGCGCTTAGATGGCAGCATATGTTGTTCCAAAAGCTGTATGTACCTTTCAGCATTAATGGTGCCTTCACAGATGTGTAAGTTACCCATGTCTTGGCCACTAATACACCCCCATACCATCACACATGCTGCCTTTTACACTTTGCGTGGATAACAGTCTGGATGGTTCGCTTCCTCTTTGGTCCGGATGACACGATGTGGAATATTTCCAAAAACAATTTGAAATGTGGACTCGTCAGACCACAGAACACTTTTCCACTTTGCATGAGTCCATCTTAGATGATCTTGGGCCCAGAGAAGCCGGCTGCGTTTCTGGGTGTTGTTGATAAATGGCTTTGGCTTTGCATAGTAGAGCTTTAACTTGCACTTACAGATGTAGCGACCAACTGTATTTAGTGACAGTGGTTTTCTGAAGTGTTCCTGAGCCCATGTGGTGATATCCTTTAGAGATTGATGTCGCTTGTTGATACAGTGCCGTCTGAGGGATGGAAGGTCACGCTCATTCAATGTTGGTTTCGTGTTCCTGAGCCCATGTGGTGATATCCTTTAGAGATTGATGTCGCTTGTTGATACAGTGCCGTCTGAGGGATGGAAGGTCACGCTCATTCAATGTTGGTTTCCGGCCATGCTGCTTACGTGCAGTGATTTCTCCACATTCTCTGAACCTTTTGATGATATTATGGAGCGTAGATGGTGAAATCCCTACATTTCTTGGAATTGAACTTTGACACCATTTCCCAACTCATATGGAAACGGGGTTTGTATGTATATATATATATATATATATATATATATATATATATATATATATATATATATATATATATATATATATATATATATATATATATGTATGTATGTATGTATGTATGTATGTATGTATGTATGTATGTATGTATGTATGTATGTATGTATGTATGTATGTATGTATGTATGTATGTATGTATGTATGTATGTATGTGTGTGTGTGTGTGTATATACACACACACACACATACCGTAATTTCCGGACTATAAGCCGCACCAGCTAAATTTAGGGGAAAATACAGATTGCTCCATATATAAGCCGCACCCGACTATAAGCCGCAGGGTTTTGATGTGTAATTAGCGTAGTATATAGGGGTTCCTGCTACCACGGAGGGGATTGTCGGGACAGAGATGACTGTTTGGGAACGCAAAGCGTCCCATTTATTAACTATAAATCTTTCAATCATTCAATCAAACTTTCACATCTTTGACATGGCGAACAGCATTCGTGCAGAGTACAAATAATACAACGGTGCAAAGTAATACAAAGTGCTCGCCTGTACGTTATCAAAATAACCAGCCTACCGGTATATGAAAAGTCAGTCTTTAATCGTTGTGTCATCGTCTTCCTCCTGCGTACTAAAACCACCGAAATCCTCTTCGTCGGTGTCGGAGAAGAACAGGCCGTAAATAAGCCGCACCCTTGTATAAGCCGCAGGGACCAGAACCAGGGGGAAAAGTAGCGGCTTATAGTCCGGAAATTACGGTACATATATATGTATGTATATATATATATATATATATATATATATATATATATATATATATATATATATATATATATATGTGGCAATTTTAAATGTATTTTCCATCCTCACAGATAATAAATACTAAAGTAAATACTTTTCCAGTTTTAGAAATATTTGTGCAAAACAATCAATATTTTTGCAAATTTTTTGTATGTTCACCACCTTGCATAATAAACAGTTTGTTGTTTTCTTATTATCTTCTTTGACTCTGCCGTTGAATTGCGGTAGAACCTGTGACAGTCTTCTTATTCTCTGGCGGAGTTATTTGTGT
>NC_084731.1:100208572-100231072 GCF_033978785.1 Entelurus aequoreus
CAGAAAATAGCACTAAAGTGTGAGCTGACACTAAAGAGTGCCACTCCATAAGTGCTGGGAGTATGAATAGACACAATGAGGCGCTGCTCCCCCCTCACTAGACAGGCGTGACAAGGAGGCGCTGCTCCCTCCTCACTAGACAGGCGTGACAAGGAGGCGCTGCTCCCCCCTCACTAGACAGGCGTGACAAGGAGGCGCTGCTCCCCCCTCACTAGACAGGCGTGACAAGGAGCCGCTGCTCCCCCCTCACTAGACAGGCGTGACAAGGAGGCGCTGCTCCCCCCTCACTAGACAGGCGTGACAAGGAGGCGCTGCTCCCCCCTCACTAGACAGGCGTGACAAGGAGGCGCTGCTCCCCCCTCACTAGACAGGCGTGACAAGGAGGCGCTGCTCCCCCCTCACTAGAGAGGCGTGACAAGGAGGCGCTGCTCCCTCCTCACTAGAGAGGCGTGACAGTGTAGGGCTCTTCAAAGCATTACTTTGTACAAAAGAAGGCTTACACGTCTTTTTCTTCTCCCCCTGCTGATGATTGTTACGTAACATCTGGCCGCCGTCCACAAGTTGTTTCCTGTAACGTTGGAAGGCCTGCGAGGAAACACGCCTGAGTTTGTGTTTACGTCCCCGGGGGGGTCACCCTGTGACCTTTTTCTAGCGTTAAATGAACTCTTTCTGGTTGGTGTTGTTTGGGTGGGGTAGGGACAACATGTGATGCACGGCCGCCGCCTTTTTCTTTTCTTTCCTTTCCCAAGCGCAGCACGTTGTGTCTCTACTGGCGTGGCGTCTAGATTCCAGAGCAGTGAGTGTGTGAGTCACGCCCAGACCACGCACACTGCTGCCTATCTAGTCCCACTCTGTCACAAACACACATGCATGTCCGCCATTGCACGGTGGATTTATTTATTTGTTTCCCAGGCAGTGGGCTGAGCCAATCTGACTGAGCCTGCTCAGCTGGCTTCAGGAGGAAGGGGCGGGGCTAGCTTGTTGTGCACTTCCTGCAGGGCGGAGCAGCAAAGTTGGGCACGACTGGGCGTGGATGTTTTTTGCTTCTGTGTGTGTGTGTGCATGTGATGCATGAAAAAGTGACAATCTAAGGTGACCCGGCCTGAAGAGAGCATACCAACAACATATATATATATATACATATATATATATATATATAGGATAGGATAGAATCACACACGCAAACCTATGGTATGTATGAATATTGCATTACTTTTTTTTCCATCTGTGTGTGGGTGTGTGTGCGTGTGTGTGTGTGCGTGTGTGCAAGGACTTCCTGACTGGTATCTGTCAACACTTCTGTGGTACGGATCATCACAGTTGTGCGATTGAGCGCCTCGTCGCTTTCTATGAGATGAAGTATGCGGTTTCTTGGGCAATAAAAAGGCAGCTTTTGCAGGCGGGGGAGTCGTTGAAGTAAACAACACCGGCGGTCTATTAATGTGACGCATATGTCACCGACCAGTTTGACAAAAATGAGCCACTTTATGGTTATTAATGATACAAAAAAGCAGAGCAATAGTAAAATGGTGATTATACACCAGTGACTTTAACTGAATATTGATACTATCTAATGTTTAATACCTACAAGATGACAATATAGAGCAAAGCTGGGCAAATATTTTGACTCGGGGGCCACATGATATTCCTATTCTGTCCTGGTGATCCTTCTTACTCAGCATATATGTCATCCAAAAGAACTTGGGATTGACCAGTAACTTAAATTCCCTTGGAGGAAGAACTGGTCCGACGCAACAGGGGCCAAGGTGTATGTGTGTATAAATGATATATACACTTTTAGCTGTAAAAATGTGCTGTACAGTATGTGTGTTTGGCTCCTATTTTTCAGCAACACTAATACCAAAAGTCACAATGTCCCATAGAGTTGTAAAAAAGTTATGACAGACCACCTCAAAAAAAAAGGGAATGGAATTTGACAGTTTTTACTGAATGGGACACCCAAAATGTACATTGAAATAAAGAAAGTGGGATTTACAATATTAACTATGAACAATAAAACACTGAATATTAACAACATATGAATGCCGCTCTTCTTTTAGACATCTTTTACTATCAAGTAAAACACAACAAAAATGTAAAAAACAGCAAAATATGAATGCAAAGTGTAATACACACCTACAATATGATATATTATCACTTTTACGTAGAAATTTGTTGTAAAAATGTGCTTCCACATCTGTTTCTGACACATGTGTTTGGGGCTGGCTGCTATGGAAACAAGCCCCGCCCACTCTGCTTTGTTCCTGGTGTGAGCTACTATGACCTAGATGACCCTAATAACTCCTAGAACACTCAAAAGTGCAGATTTCTACCATTGAAATACTTTCTATAGTTGAAGACTTAGTCATTTAAAAACATCATAACGGCAAATACACTTTTCATGTGAAAGGTGTAAAAAAATGATGCAGAACGTCCGGTGGGTTAGATTGAAAATCTTAATGGGCTGCATGTGGCCGTATTTTGCCCAGGTCTGATATAGATGCTACTGATTTTCTTTACAGTCCGATACCGAGTAAAAGTCAGGCTGCTATGGGCGATACCGATCCAATACTTTTTGCAAATTGACTTCATGTGTCTTGTAAAATGTAAAAAGTAGTGAATTTCAAAGCCTAACACGTATCATAGCAGTGTTTCTTCACCAGTGTTGGGTTGCCAGCGCCCCCAAGAGAGCCGCCAAAAAAGATATCGGTTTCTTAGCTGTGGTCCGTAAGGGTATTCAATTGCAATACGCTTTTCCACCACTTGTGGCAGTACTGACAATCAATGTTCCCTCTAATTGTTCATGTGTGTGAGCAAACACAAAAACTCCCTGAGCCCATGTGAGCAACATCACACGTGGCAATACCAGCAGCACACCCGTCTCAAACCAATCTTTTATAATAACACTCAAATGACAGGAGTCATTTTCATGAGATTATTTTCTAATATTAGTGATTTGGCCCACTTGTAATGAAAATAAAAGAAATCTTGTTTTTCATAAGCTATGGATTAGTATTGTACAATATGTCTGGGTGGGGGTCCTGCTTTGGAAATCATTTGTACCCCTTTCAGAGATCACATTTAGTTGCCCTTAAACATCCTCATGTTGCACAATGAAATGTAAGCATAGGATGAAGTGTGCATTCCTGGAACTTTCTCTAGTAACAGCATTCCATGATTAATATCAATAAATTAACATTAATAATAAATGACAGTAGAATAAGCACACGTATGACTGAGGAGTCATAGTGTAACTTTGTGTGGTGTTTGAGTTGTCCGACTTTTTGTGTGGCCATAAACGCACCAGTGGCTTAGTGGTATGCGTGTTGGTGACAGATGACAAGTTGCTTTTGGCCTGGTTTGTACGGCAGAAAATGACTAGTTTTTCCAGATAGAAGTTTTTTACTCATTTTTTTGGTGTGGTTATGGCCGAATGTAAACAGTTTTGCTCAATAAAGTGATGGACATAATTCCTGTCCTCGAAGCATCTCGATAGACGTTACAATAATTGAACGGTGTTGACGAACACCGTTAGGGCCGCTTGTTGTCACTGTCACTCAGAGTTGCATTGCAAAATTACACAGAATAAATGTGTTTATTTTGTTTAGAATTCAGATGGGATTTGATTTGGTGCGCGGCATATATTTGCTGTGCGCAGAGGACGCTTGAGCAGTGCGCAATTGCGTAGGTGCGCACCTTAGAGGGAACGTTGCTGACAATATCCAACAAACAGAAGAAGTCTGGAACGAAAGTTCTAGGGATCATTTTCAAGCAAAAAAGTTGTGATTAAATTGGTGAAAATGTGTTTGCACTTTAATTTTATTGAGTTTATTTTAGAAACATGTATATTGTTATGTATTATTAATTTAGTTGAATGTATTCATTTTAGAACTGCTTAATTGTGTGGACTTATTATTTTTTGTCACTTTTTATGAGTTCCCTCTTTTGCAGTATGTTTGATTAGTATACATCTTTAGGTTTTTATTTATCCTGTTGAACTGTGTGTAGGGTAGATATAGTCATTAAATACCATTAAAGTCACGAGTAGGATTACGCACTCAGTCTTAATAATTGAATGACACCGAGGTCAAAAGGGTTAAGAAGCCCTGGCATAAAAAATACAACACAGAGTTATTTATTTATTCTAAACTCTTAAGTATATTGAGGTGGTGGCGTGAATAACAATATAGCCAAGGTAATAACAGAAAAAAACCAATGACAAAATCATTCAAAGTACACAAAAATGGCGTTGCAAACCATAAAAAAAAGGAAAAAACTGAAATAATGAAAGCATTAAAATAAATGAATTAATAAACTATTAGAATAAAAAGTTATTCACAATTCAGTTACACGAATATGTTAACGTGGGTAAAAAACTGAACATTCAACATTGACCTTTCACAAGTTTTCTTACTTTTTGCTGTAAATAATACCTGAAGTCTCAAAAGTATTGATATTTTAGATTTGAGATTTGATATTAGAGCATAAAGATCTGGTATGGATATTCCAGTTTTGTCCACACATCACTAATAAATGCATAAATGGTCAACTGCATAAGCTTTTTCTTTAGAAAATAAAAATATATGTATTAAAAAATAAATATATATATATATATATATATATATATATATATATATATATATATATATATATATATATATATATATATATATATATATATATATATATATATATATATATATGTGTGTGTGTGTGTGTGTGTGTGTGTGTGTGTGTGTATATATTATGTATATATATTTATGTATACAGTACAGGCCTAAAGTTTGGACACACCTTCTCCTCATTCAATGTGTTTTCTTTATTTCCATGACTATTTACATTGTAGATTGTCACATCCAAACTATGAATGAACACATGTGGAGTTATGTACTTAACAAAAAAAGGTAAAAACACTAAAAATATATTTTATATTCTAGTTTCTTATAAAATAATTATTGCTTTGCACACTCTTGGCATTCTCTCCACGAGCTTCAAGCACACCTGTGAAGTGAAAACCATTTCAGGTGACTACCTCTTGAAGCTCATGGAGAGAATGCCAAGAGTGTGCAAAGCAGTAATCAGAGCAAAGGGTGGCTATTTTGAAGAAAGTAGAATATAAAACATGTTTTCAGTTATTTTGTTGTTAAGTACATAACTCCACATGTGTTCATTCATAGTTTTCATGTGACAATCTACAACGTAAAATAAAGTTGAATGAGGAGAAGGTGTGTCCAAACTTTTGTCCTGTACTGTAAATAGAACAGCATATTTTAATTGTGGACCTCTGCTTTAGCCTTTATTGGAAGCCGAACAGGTTTTGTGCAGCCAATTGGGATTTGTGCAGCATTCAGCGTTTTTTTTCTCATGATGAAGTGCCAATGTAGACAATATGGCAGCACTGCAAAAAGTAAAACCTAAGTAAGATGAAATATGTCAAATAAGGGTGATATTTGCTTATTTTCTGTCTGATAAGATCATTCTTCTCACTAAGCACATTTGATGTTAGAGTGTTTTACTTGTTTTAAGTCCTAAATGATGTCAGTAAGATATTACAGCTTGTTGCTGAGATTTGATGAGCTATATTGAGTAAAACATGCTTGAAACTAGAATATCAACTGTTGTGTCACCAACACTCACAAGTATAAAACTACTTTTTTAAAGTTATCATTTCTCATTTCAAGCGTGAAATAAAAAAATCCTGACTTTGACACAATTGTGTCTCATATTTAAAACAGATGACAGCCAAATGGACTTTGCGGTTTTATTTTCAATGAAACAATAGAAAATAGGTACTCATATAGTAGTACAGTTGGCACAGTACAGTAAACTGACAGTTAATATTTAAACATTTGACATGTGACATTTGAAACAATTTTGAACAGAAATAGTTCATGCACATTCAGGTAAATTATTAAAAATTACAATAAAGAAAACTTTGGCTGGGGGCTGGGCTGTGTATATATATATATATATATATATATATATATATATATATATATATATATATATATATATATATATATATATATATATATATATATATATATATATATTACTTGCGCACTAATTGACTGAAAGAGCACGCACTTGGCACGATGATGTCATGTTATCGATGGGAAAATGCATTTTTAGACAATATGATTTGCCTGAGCGTTGCCTTTTTGCCTTTCCATTAAGAACAATAAATTAGTTTTTAGTATAAGTTTGCTGGTTTCAAAAAATGTAATGCCAAGCGCATATCATTATGTCAAGATAATGGCACTAGCATTAACTTCATTTAAGAATATTTTTCAACATATTGAGCAAAAAGGTCTCTTTTTGTTTTTTCTAGCAAGAAAAGTGCACTTGTTATTAGTGAGAATATACTTATTTGAAGCTATTTTGGGGTTCATTGAGGTTAGCTAATTTGACTTGTTTTGGAAAGTCTTGTCAAGCCAAAATGTCTTGTTCTATCGGCAGATAATTTTGCTTAGTTCAAGTAAAATACCCCTCATTTTTGTATATTTTTCTCTTGATTTTGAACACTGACTTTATGCAGTGAGGTTGCAACTTCCCATGTAAAGTGGATTGAAGTAGAAGTACAGTACAAACATTGGGCATGTTGACTTTGTGCTCAACAAGGCGTGACTTTAGCAAGAAGACGATACAATGATTGAGTTTACACCGCTTTGTGTATTCCTTCTGCATCAATAAGTCCCACCCTCAGCCACCTGCCCTCACCTGCCACACACCTGGCGGGCGCTGACCATCTCCTCTATTTTAAAGTGCTAGCCTGAGACGCAGCTGCTGCCATGCAAGTGTGCGGTTGGAGGGGTGGGGCCCAGCATTAGTCATCACTTTTCAAAACAGACTGCAGCTGAAACGGCATAGTTGTGTGAGGCCTGGGTGGACTGCATTGTTACCAACTTATGACGTCTGGGATAGCTGCTGCTGGTATAAGCTTAGCTCCCGCTGGTGTAAGGTGACATTGGACGTGGTATGAACCTCACGCCCGTCTAAAGTGGAGCGTGAGAGAGCTATTTGTTTGGACTAACGTGTGATGTCACCTTGCATGCCCCCCAGGCTCAGCTGTCATATAATGGATGTTTCTCTTCATTTAACCACATTTATAAAACACAAGCTTTCCAATGAATTATAACATGCACCTGGGGATAGGCCCCTCCCACCTCCAAAGACATGCACCTGGGGATAGGCCCCTCCCACCTCCAAAGACATGCACCTGGGGATAGGTCCCTCCCACCTCCAAAGACATGCACCTGGGGATAGGCCCCTCCCACCTCCAAAGACATGCACCTGGGGATAGGCCCCTCCCACCTCCAAAGACATGCACCTGGGGATAGGCCCCTCCCACCTCCAAAGACATGCACCTGGGGATAGGCCCCTCCCACCTCCAAAGACATGCACCTGGGGATAGGTCCCTCCCACCTCCAAAGACATGCACCTGGGCATAGGTAATTGGCAACACTAAATGGTCCCTAGTGTGACAATGTTGTCTATCTGTATTGGCCCTGTGATGAGGTGGTGACTTATCCAGGGTGTACCCCGCCTTCCTCCCATGTGCAGCTGAGATAGGTTCCAGCACCCCCCAGCGACCCCAAAAGGGACAAGCGGTAGAAAATGGATGGATGGATGGATGGATGGATAAATATTTGTTATTATCGACACGTCGCTTGTAGTGTTGTATGGTATACCAGTACTAGTAAAGTACCGCGATACTAATGAATCATATTTGGTACTATACCACTTCTAAAAAGTACCGGTTCTCTCTCTCTCTCTCTCCCCCCCCCCCCCCCCCCCCTTTTTTTTTTTAAATGGGCATGACGTGGTGACATTGCTGGTTTTAGGAGCAGAGGAGCATGTTGGGCAGCGCACACACACAGAGTACTTACAAGCAGACACAGTGTGTAGACACAAAAGGGAGAATGGACGCATTGTGGTGTAAAAAGTCAAGATAAAGACGTGATCCCCCATTATAATTATATCATCTGCATGTGTCACTAGATCAGCGACAAACTCTGAAACACCCTCAGGAAGAGCTGCTTTAAGACATGGCTAGCTAGCTTTGTTTGATTGATTGAGACTTTTATTAGTAGGTTGCACAGTGAAGTACATATTCCGTACAATTGACCACTAAATGGTAACACCCCAATAAGTTTTTCAACTTGTTTAAGTCGGGGTCCACTTAAATTGATTCATGATACAGATATATACTATCATATATACCATCATCATAATACAGTCATCACACAAGATAATCACATTGAATTATTTACATTATTTACAATCAGGGGTGTGGGGGGGGGAGGAGGATATGGACAGCAAGTAGTGGACATAGAGAGAGAGAGAGAGAGAGAGAGAGAGAGAGAGAGAGAGAGAGAGAGAGAGAGAGAGATCAGAAAGCATAAGAAAAAGTATCTGCATTTGATTGTTTACATTTGATTATTAGCAATCCGGGGAGGGTGTTAGTTTAGGGTTGTAGCTGCCTGGAGGTGAACTTTTATTGCGGTTTTGAAGGAGGATAGAGATGCCCTTTCTTTTATACCTGTTGGGAGTGCATTCCACATTGATGTGGCATAGAAAGAGAATGAGTTAAGACCTTTGTTAGTTCAGAATCTGGGTTTAACGTGGTTAGTGGAGCTCCCCCTGGTGTTGTGGTTATGGCGGTCATTTACGTTAAGGAAGTAGTTTGACATGTACTTCGGTATCAGGGAGGTGTAGTGGATTTTATAGACTAGGCTCAGTGCAAGTTGTTTTACTCTGTCCTCCACCTTGAGCCAGCCCACTTTGGAGAAGTGGGTAGGAGTGAGGTGGGATCTGGGGTGGAGGTCTAGAAGTAACCTGACTAGCTTGTTCTGAGATGTTTGGAGTCCAGATTTGAGGGTTTTGGGGTGCATGCCTAATGGAAAAAGGGTTGAATGAGAGTTCCCGCCAGAATCTTCATGGTGTTTTTGTTGACCAGAGAGGAGATTCTGTAGAGAAATGTCGTTCGTTGGTTAACCTTTTTGATTACCTTGGTTGCCATTTTATCACAGGAAAGGTTAGCCTCTAGAATGGAACCTAGGTAGGTGACCTCATCTTTCCTGGTGATAACAATGTCACCCACTTTTATGGTGAAGTCATTGGCTTTCTTAAGGTTGATGTGGGACCCAAACAGGATGGATTCTGTTTTACCCAAGTGGATGGATAGCTTGTTGTCAGCGAGCCAGGTGCAAGTTCTACAGAGTTTAGTAGTCCTCCACAGTCGCCTGTTCCAAAAATATTTAGTAGTCCTCCACAGTCGCCTGTTCCAAAAATATTTAGTAGTCCTCCACAGTCGCCTGTTCCAAAAATATTTAGTAGTCCCCCACAGTCGCCTGTTCCAAAAATATTTAGTAGTCCTCCACAGTCGCCTGTTCCAAAAATATTTAGCAGTCCTCCACAGTCGCCTGTTCCAAAAATATTTAGTAGTCCTCCACAGTCGCCTGTTCCAAAAATATTTAGTAGTCCTCCACGGTCGCCTGTTCCAAAAATATTTAGTAGTCCTCCACGGTCGCCTGTTCCAAAAATATTTAGTAGTCCTCCACAGTCGCCTGTTCCAAAAATATTTAGTAGTTCCAAAAATATTTAGTAGTCCTCCACAGTCGCCTGTTCCAAAAATATTTAGTAGTCCTCCACAGTCGCCTGTTCCAAAAATATTTAGTAGTCCTCCACAGTCGCCTGTTCCAAAAATATTTAGTAGTCCTCCACAGTCGCCTGTTCCAAAAATATTTAGTAGTCCTCCACAGTCGCCGGTTCCAAAAATATTTAGTAGTCCTCCACAGTCGCCTGTTCCAAAAATATTTAGTAGTCCTCCACAGTCGCCTGTTCCAAAAATATTTAGTAGTCCTCCACAGTCGCCTGTTCCAAAAATATTTAGTAGTCCTCCACAGTCGCCTGTTCCAAAAATATTTAGTAGTCCTCCACAGTCGCCTGTTCCAAAAATATTTAGTAGTCCTCCACAGTCGCCTGTTCCCAAAATATTTAGTAGTCCTCCACAGTCGCCTGTTCCAAAAATATTTAGTAGTCCTCCACAGTCGCCTGTTCCAAAAATATTTAGTAGTCCTCCACAGTCGCCTGTTCCAAAAATATTTAGTAGTCCTCCACAGTCGCCTGTTCCAAAAATATTTAGTCGTCCTCCACAGTCGCCTGTTCCAAAAATATTTAGTCGTCCTCCACAGTCGCCTGTTCCAAAAATATTTAGTAGTCCTCCACAGTCGCATGTTCCAAAAATATTTAGTAATCCTCCACAGTCGCCTGTTCCAAAAATATTTAGTAGTCCCCCACAGTCGCCTGTTCCAAAAATATTTAGTAGTCCTCCACAGTCGCCTGTTCCAAAAATATTTAGTAGTCCTCCACAGTCGCCTGTTCCAAAAATATTTAGTAGTCCTCCACAGTCGCACGTTCCAAAAATATTTAGTAGTCCTCCACAGTCGCCTGTTCCAAAAATATTTAGTAGTCCTCCACAGTCGCCTGTTCCAAAAATATTTAGTAGTCCTCCACAGTCGCCTGTTCCAAAAATATTTAGTAGTCCTCCACAGTCGCCTGTTCCAAAAATATTTAGTAGTCCTCCACAGTGTGTTACTTACTTACCTGGTGTGTGTTGTGTTACTTACTTACCTGGTGTGTGTTGTGTTACTTACTTACTTACCTGGTGTGTGTTGTGTTACTTACTTACTTACCTGGTGTGTGTTGTGTCGCAGTCATACACACACAGTGACAGCTGGGACGCACGTGCACTTGTTCGATGGCTTTTGTGTCAGATTGACCGTCAAGGGCCTTTTGTTTCTTGCGTAAACAGCGCAGGTTTCAAACTCAAAGCCCAGGGGCCACTTCTGGCCCGCCACATCATTTTATATGGCCCACTGGACAAGGAATAGCTAAACATGCTTCACTACACACCGTAGGAGGATACAATAGCTCACCACCGTCACAATGTAAACAAACGCCATGGGTGGATCTACACCTGACATCCACTGTAATGATACCAAGTACAGAAGCGTATCTAGTCGATACTACTATGATTACATCAACTTTTTTTATCATCACAAAATCTTTTTTCCTTTTAAAAAAAAAAATGTATATAATGTTTATAAAGTCAGTAAATATGTCCCTGGACACATGAGGACTTTGAATATGACCAATGTATGATCCTGTAACTACATGGTATCGGATCGATACCTAAATGTGTGGTATCATCCAAAACTAATGTCAAGTATCAAAGAAGGGAAGAATAAGTGATTATTACATTTTAACAGAAGTATAGATAGAAGATGTTGAAACAGAAAATAAGCAGATATTAACAGTAAATGAACAAGTAGATTAATAATCCATGTTTACAGTTTGTCCTTTATAATGTGTACAAAATAATAGGTGTATAAATGACACAATATGTTACTGCAGACTAATTAGGAGTCTTTGTTTGTTTACTTACTACTAAGAGACAAGTTGTCTAGTATGTTCAACATTTTATTGAAGGACTAAATGACAATAATGAACATATGTTTCATGTACTCTTAACATTTTTTTGTTAAAATAAAGCCAATGATGCCATTTTTTGTGGTCCCCTTTATTTAGAAAAGTATCGAAAGGTATTGTAATACATTTTGGCACCAATATATTGATATGGGGACAACCCTAATGCATAGGCACATGTGTAATAATGTCATGAGATATATGCATTTACCGTATTTTTCGGACTATAAGTGGCAGTTTTTTTCATAGTTTGGCCGGGGGTGCGACTTATACTCAGGAGCGACTTATGTGTGAAATGATGAACACATTAGCGTAAAATATGAAATAATATTATTGATGTCATTGACGTAAGAGACTAGACGTATAAGATTTCATGGGATTTAGCGATTAGGAGTGACAGATTGTTTGGTAAACGTATAGCATGTTCTATATGTTATAGTTATTTGAATGACTCTTACCATAATATGTGAGGTTAACATAGCAGTTTGTTATTTATGCCTCATATAACGTACACTTATTCAGCCTGTTGTTCACTATTCTTTACACATTTTAAATTGTCTTTCAAATGTCTATTCTTGCTGTTGGCTTTTATCAAATACATTTCCCCCAAAAAATGCAACTTATACTCCAGTGCGACTTATATATGTTTTATACCTTCTTTATTATGCATTTTCGGCTTGTGCGCCTTATACTCTGGAAAATACGATATATTCTTATATTATTCACTGTTACCAGCAGCCATAAATGCGAGTGGCCCCCAAAAAAGGAGTTTGACAGTCCTGGATAAAGCTAAGGGATAATTGTAAGAGGTACCAGGGTGTGGTCCTTGGTGTTCAGGAGACAATCATATGTCTCATGTTGGACCGTCATTGCCCTGGACTGGATTGTGCTCATTTTACTTTCTTCCACAGCAAGTGTTGTCATTGAATGTTCTCTTTGCATATTTCATTTGAATGCAGCCTTTTTTTGTACTCCACTACTTCCAGCCAAAGCTCCATGTTGCCGTAGCAGCGTGGTGGCATTGATCTCATACTTGCATTGATCTCATACTTGCATTGATCTCATACTTGCATTGATCTCATACTTGCATTGATCTCATACTTGCATTGATCTCATACTTGCATTGATCTCATACTTGCATTGATCTCATACTTGCATTGATCTCATACTTGCATTGATCTCATACTTGCATTGATCTCATACTTGCATTGATCTCATACTTGCATTGATCTCATACTTGCATTGATCTCATACTTGCATTGATCTCATACTTGCATTGATCTCATACTTGCATTGACCTCATACTTGCATTGATCTCATACTTGCACACATTAGCAGAGTTCTTTCTTGGTACACTGCGTGCGCTCATATGACTAACTGGCAAATGAGTCACCAAATCCTGTTGGCCAACTTCCCAGTTGATGTGAACGGGACCATTACTAGAAGGTTCCCAGTGGCTTTACTGGCTTTTGCCGTTCATTTGTTGGGAAGGGAAAGTATAGCACCGAGCGATGACGACGTCATTCACGTCCTTCCTACACGCAAGTACGGAAACTGGGATATTGCCTAGAATTCTGTTGTTTTTTTTAGCAAGACAACATACACCTGAAGGACAAATGTACACCACTGAAGTACTAAATACCCTCTTTTTGAGGATTTGTTTTTGCTTACCATTAACTCTGCACAATGAAAATCTCACAGCCTGTAGAAACTTGCGTTCAAGTTCCGTCAGCACATTTTTGTTAACTTAGCAACAATATTATTGCAGAAAGCAGAAGCACATGACTAACATGAGGCCGGGTGATGCCCTGAGCACTGGTGACCTCGCTGTACACTATTATTTCTTCTCTTCATCAATATTAAACTGTTAATAATGCATATTTTTGTTGTTGTTGTTGAAGCCAAGTGTGTAATATGATTATTATTGCATGCCCTCACCTAACTCCTCACCTATTTTTGTATTGCATGCAGAAAAAGTGTATGAAGTAAGGTATTAGTATAGTACCCCGATACTAATGAATCATATTCAGTACTATACCACCTCTAAAAAGTACCAAACATGCAAAGTACTGAACATGCTTCACTACACAGCGTAGGAGGATACAATAGCTCACCGCCGTCACAATGTAAACAAATGCCATGGGTGGATCTACACCTGACATCCACTGTAATGATACCAAGTACAAGAGCGTATCTAGTCGATACTACTATGATTACATCGATATTGTTTAACATCACAAAATCTTCTTTCGGTTTTTTATTTATTTATATTATGTTTATAAAGTCAGTAAATATGTCCCTGGACACATGAGGACTTAAATTATGACCAATGTATGATCCTGTAACTACTTGGTATCGGATCGATACCTAAATGTGTGGTATCATCCAAAACTAATGTCAAGTATCAGAGAAGAATAAGTGATTATTACATTTTAACAGAAGTGTAGATAGAAGATGTTGAAACAGAAAATAAGCAGATATTAACAGTAAATGAACAAGTAGATTAATAATTAATTTTTACAGTTTGTCCCTCATAATGTGTACAAAATAATAGGTGTATAAATGACACAATATGTTACTGCATACGTCAGCAGACTAATTAGGAGTCTTTGTTTGTTTACTTCCTACTAAAAGACAAGTTGTCTAGTATGTTCAACATTTTATTTCAAGAATTAAGTGATTGAATTAAAGGCCCAGCAGGCACACCATGAATTGATTAACTCGGACCTCGACTTAAACAAGTTGAAAAACTTATTGGGGTGTTACCATTTAGTGGTCAATTTGTAGGGAATATGTACTGTACTGTGCAATCTACTAATAAAAGTTTCAATCGATCCATCAATCACACGACATTGAAACAACGTTGAGAACCAGTAGAATTAAGTCCTAATGTTGAGCAACTCAAACATAACGTTTAAACAACATGCTTTTTGACAACATTTAATCAATGTTGGGTTCTGGCGTTGAGTTGACCATTGAATTGTGGTCATTCTCCAACCAATATTCTACAACACAAACACAACATGGTTGTTGACGATGTTTATTCAATGTCAATGTTGTGACGTTGATTTGACCATTGAAATTTGGTCAGATCCAAATTTGGATCCAACTTTAGACACCGACGTTGTCTCAATTTACACATAAAACTATTTTGCAACGTTGTTTCAAAGTCCCTTTTAAAGGACATGTATGTCTAATCAACGTTGTATCAATGTCTTGTGCCTGCTGGGGGTCATTCAAAATGACTCCTATTATTATTATTATTTCATGGAAATGTGTTTATTTGTCAACACTAGGGATGTCCTTTAATGGCTTTTTTTCATATCTACAAGATAGGAACTATTTTGTTTCCATTGGTGACTTTGTATCAGAACCAACCAACGTAATGTGTGGAGTCCCCCAAGGTTCAATCTTGGGGCCGACTTTATTTAACATCTATATGCTCCCACTAGGACAAATCATGCAAAATAATAACATTGACCATCATTGCTATGCCGATGACACCCAAATCTATGTAGCGCTATCACCAAATGACTATCGCCCCATAGATCTTCTGTGCCAGTGCATTGAGCAAGTCAAACACTGGATGTGCCAAAATTTCCTACAACTAAATGAAGATAAAACTGAGATAATTGTTTTTGGTGCTAAAAAAGAAAGGTTTAAAGTCATCCAACACCTTCAATCACTGTCCCTGAAAACCTCAAATAAAGCCAGAAATCTTGGGGTTATTTTAGATTCTGATTTACATTTCGACAGTCACATCAAATCAGTAACAAAATCGGCCTACTATCACCTCAAAAATGTAAAAAGACTTAGAGGGCTCATGTCAGCTCAAGACTTAGAAAAACTTGTACATGCCTTTATTACCAGTAGGCTAGACTATTGTAATGGTCTCCTTGCAGGTCTTCCCAAAAAAACTGTCAGGCAGCTACAGCTTGTTCAGAACGCTGCTGCTAGAGTTCTAACAAAGACCAAAAAATGTGAGCACATTACACCAATTCTTAAATCCTTACATTGGCTCCCTGTACATCAGAGAATAGATTTCAAAATCCTCCTGCTCACATATAAATCACTACATGGTCTAGTATATCACTGATATGCTCCCACTATATACGCCCTCTAGATCACTAAGATCTTCTGAGACCAATCTGTTAGCGGTTCCAAGAGTAAAGTCCAATCAAGGGAGATCATCATTCAGTCACTATGCAACACATAGCTGGAATAAACTTCCTGAAGATGTCAGACTTTCCCCAACTCTCACTACTTTTAAAACTAGACTGAAGACTTTTATGTTCACCTTAGCTTTCAGCTAAATATTTTAATCTTTTAACTTTTAACGTCTGCACTGTTTTTATTTTTATTGTCTGCATTTTAATTTTGCTTTTATTTTCTTTCATTTCACTTTGTTGTCTGTGAAGCACTTTGAGTCTGCCTTGTGTATGAAAAGCGCTATACAAATAAAGTTGCCTTGCCTTGCCTTGCCTTTTTTGACGATATCCGATATTGTCCAACTTTTAATTACCGATACCGATATCAACCGATACTGATATATACAGTCGTGGAATTATTACACATTATTATGCCTAATTTGGACAACCAGGTATGGTGAAGATAAGGTCCTTTTAAAAAAATAAAAAAATAAAATAAGATAAATACATTAAAAACATTTCCTTGAATAAAAAAGAAAGTAAAACAATATAAAAACAGTTACATAGAAACTAGTAATGAATGAAAATGAGTCAAATTAAGTGTTAAAGGTTAGTACTATTAGTGGAGCAGCAGCACGCACAATCATGTGTGCTTACGGACTGTATTCCTTGCAGACTGTATTGATATATAATGTAGGAAGCAGAATATTAATAACAACCCTTTTGTGTGAATGAGGGAGGGAGGTTTTTTGAGTTGGTGCACTAATTGTAAGTGTATCTTGACTTATTTATGTTGATTAAATAAATAAAAAAATAAAAAACGATAATAAAAAAAAACGATACCGATAATTTCCGATATTACATTTTAAAGCATTTATCGACATCTCTAGTCAACACCGTTACATAAATACTACCAACTTCAAATAACTAATGTGTGAAAATCCAATCGTCTTTAATCGAGTCTCCTTCATGAAAGACCGGGTTTATATTTGTCACTTTATGTAGTTGTGAATAATATTTGTATTTAAATCCTATAGTTGTAGCATTTGCAAAGGTTGTTCAAACATCCAAGAAGTTTATTTCACACATGTCTACTACATTGAGTACATTTATCCACAAAACACACACACACACACACACACGTTTACAGGAGGACTTCCAGCTACTCGGACAAAGAAAAAAGTCTAACACAACAACACCCTGCAAAAAAACAGTATGTTGAAGTTTGAAAGTTTGCCTTGTGATTGAGCGTGTGTTTTGTTTTGGAAGCCACCTGGCAACAAACAATGAGCAACAAGTTGTGCAGAGAGCTGAGACATGAGTGTAATATTAATCATGTTCACAGACTGGCTGGGTTAGGTGTTGACAATACACTGCAGTAATACTCTTATGGCCTCTTTGAAATGGAACCTCCATGAAAGAACTGGGCCGGGCCCTGCACTGTTACCGGGCTCCACCTAGAGACTGCTCTCAGCCCAAAGACTTGTCTTTGCTACCTGCTAAACAATCAGCATAAGTGTTAGCCCTCATGGATTGTACTGTAGACATCATTACTAGTAATATTACATCAACCAGTATTTACCCTCATATTTATCAAGTAGACATCATTACTAGTAATATTACATCAACCAGTATTTACCCTCATATGTATCAAGTAGACATCATTACTAGTAATATTACATCAACCAGTATTTACCCTCATATTTATCAAGTAGACATCATTACTAGTAATATTACATCAACCAGTATTTACCCTCATATGTATCAAGTAGACATCATTACTAGTAATATTACATCAACCAGTATTTACCCTCATATTTATCAAGTAGACATCATTACTAGTAATATTACATCAACCAGTATTTACCCTTATATTTATCAAGTAGACATCATTACTAGTAATATTACATCAACCAGTATTTACCCTCATATGTATCAAGTAGACATCATTACTAGTAATATTACATCAACCAGTATTTACCCTCATATTTATCAAGTAGACATCATTACTAGTAATATTACATCAACCAGTATTTACCCTCATATTTATCAAGTAGACATCATTACTAGTAATATTACATCAACCAGTATTTACCCTCATATTTATCAAGTAGACATCATTACTAGTAATATTACATCAACCAGTATTTACCCTCATATTTATCAAGTAGATATCATTACTAGTAATATTACATCAACCAGTATTTACCCTCATATTTATCAAGTAGACATCATTACTAGTAATATTACATCAACCAGTATTTACCCTTATATTTATCAAGTAGACAACTGAACACTTTCCTGCTTTGTTTCCATTGTCTTAAAGCACACTTTTTCTTTTCAATGGATCAAGTGGGGGGATCTACCTCATTCATATCAATCAATCAATCAATCAATGTTTATTTATATAGCCCTAAATCACAAGTGTCTCAAATATATCATCTCGTCAGACCACAGAACACTTTTCCACTTTGTATCAGTCCATCTTAGATGAGCTCAGGCCCAGCGAAGCCGACGACGTTTCCGGGTGTTGTTGATAACGGTTTTCGCCTTGCATAGTAGAGTTTTAACTTGCACTTACAGATGTAGCGACCAACTGTAGTTACTGACAGTGGGTTTCTGAAGTGTTCCTGAGCCCACGTGGTGATATCCTTTACACACTGATGTGGCTTGTTGATGCAGTACAGCCTGAGGGATGGAAGGTCACGGGCTTAGCTGCTTACCTGCAGTGATTTCTCCACATTCTCTTTGATGATATTACGGAGCGTAGATGGTGAAATCCCTAAATTCCTTGCAATAGCTGCTTGAGAAAGGTTGTTCTTAAACTGTTCAACAATTTGCTCAGGCATTTGTTGACAAAGTGGTGACTCTCGCCCCATCCTTGTTTGTGAATGACTGAGCATTTCATGGAATCTACTTTTATAGCCAATCATGGCACCCACCTGTTCCCAATTAGCCTGCACACCTGTGGGATGTTCCAAATAAGTGTTTGATGAGCATTCCTCAACTTGATCAGTATTTATTGCCACCTTTCCCAACTTCTTTGTCACGTGTTGCTGCCATCAAATTCTAAAGTTAATGATTCTTTGCACAAAAAAAAAATCAAGTTTATGAGTTTGAACATGAAATATGTTGTCTTTGCAGCATATTCAACTGATTATGGCTTGAAAAGGATTTACAAATCATTGTATTCCGTTTATATTTACATCTAACACCATTTCCCAACTCATATGGAAACGGGGTTTGTATGTTAGAGAGTGTTTTGCATATTACCCATCATGCTTTGCAAAGATGGGTGTAATTATGTAAGTATGGTGCTTAGATGTTTTCTTATAACGTCCACTTTGCACATGTTTCAAGTAAATAGAAAGCGACAAAGTCACCACAGAGCTGTTAGTGAGTCACACCTGCTGCTGTGTGATCGATCTTCCTTTTGCTGCATTTGTATTTGGATTATTTTCCACATGTGATCTTTATTTCCTCAGACTGTGGAAGCAAATAAGAGTATTTGTAGTTTTGTCCTGACAAGTGTGTGTTGTGTCCTTGCAGTCGCAGCACAAACAGACCACGCCCCAACCTGCAGCCCAGGTGTCCACGGTGCAGAGTGAGGTACGCAACATTTCCTCCTTCGCCCTTTACGTGTGTGTTGACTTCCCACCCCTGACCCCTGACCCCTGACCCCTGTGTAATGTAGACTATGTGTGCCTTTGTTGCTGCCTTTCCTGTGCCAGCACCCCCTGCTGTGAGAGCACAGCTGAAAGAAGGAAGAACATGTTGCTTTTCCTCCTATGTAGGCCCGAGTGACAAGTTGTTCAACCCTTTACTTACTTTTTGTAGGCTGTTGCAACAACTAAATATTTGTTTTACCTTTTTTTATATGTACACATTAGGGTTGTCCCGATACCAATAATTTAGTACCGCCACCAAAATGTATTTTCGATACTTTTCTAAATAAAGGGACCACAAAAAAATGTCATTATTGGCTTTATTTGCACAACAAATGTTAGTGTACATGAAACATATGTTTATTATTGTCATTTAGTCCTTAAATAAAATAGTGAACATACTAGACAACTTGTCTTTTAATAGTAAGTAAACAAACAAAGACTCCTAATTAGTATGCAGTAACATATTGTGTCATTTATACACCTATTATTTTGTACACAATATGAGGGACAAACTGTAAAAAATTATTAATCCACTTGTTCATTTACTGTTAATATCTGCTTATTTTCTCTTTACACTTCTGTTCAAATGTAATAATCACTTATTCTTCTCTTCTTTGATACTTGACATTAGTTTTGGACGATACCACACATTTAGGTATGGATGTGATACCAAGTAGTTACAGGATCATACATTGGTCATCTTCAAAGTCCTCATGTGTCCAGGGACATATTTACTGACTTTATAAACATTATATGAATTTTTATTTAAACGAAAAAAGATTTTGTGACGATAAAAAATATTGATGTAATCATAGTAGTATCGACTATTGTACTTGGTATCATTACAGTGGATGTCAGGTGTAGATCCACCCATGGCATTTGTTTACATTGTGACGGTGGTGAGCTATTGTATCCTCCTACGGTGTGTGGTGAAGCATGTTTAGCTATTCCCTGTCCTGCAGTGATAATGATACTTGTAAGAAACTTACTTTGTCGCCATGGAGGCCAGGATTAGTGATTTAGAAGTAGCTAAAACACTGTGGATGGACGTTAGCCGCTAGCTAGCTAGCCATGTGTTAAAGCAGCTCTTCCTGAGGGTGTTTCAGTGTTATAACTTCACCTTTATCTTTACGCCAAAATGCGTCCATTCTCCCTTTTCTGTCTACACACTGTGTCTGCTTGTAAGTACTCTGTGTGTGTGCGCTGCCCAACATGCTCCTCTGCTCGATAAAGCGGCAATGTCACCACGTGACGACGCGCCGTCATGCCCAGGAAGCGGTACTTTTCAAACAGAGTATAGTACCAAAAATGATTCATTAGTACCGCAATACTATACTAGTACTAGTACCGGTATACCGTTCAACCAACCCTAGTACACATGTATTGGATAATGGAAGCCCCTTGATTTGCTCTGAAAGGTTCACAGCTAGTTTGTTATTTATAGAAAGGTTTTACTGAGTCATTAAGTTGAAGCTATAAGTGACTCTTACTGGGTGGTGACCTTTGCACCCACTTTACCGCCCCTTCAGGTCACCTTTCAGCTGGCTGGCTTTCATCACAAGTGTCACAGTGGTGTACCATACTTTGATACGCTACATGCGCTTCAAGTCATAGTAAAGCATTTCAATTATAAAGTGAGGCCAATACAGGCACTTTTTCCAGTTGCCATAATGTTCACAATCAAAATATCATTCCATTTGTCTTCTCAATGTATTCCACATTAGTGTTAAAGCAGAGGATATACCACTTTTGTACGTTTATGTGTGTTATAAACAGGGATGTGCCGATCCATCGGCCAATTTTCATTAAAAAGTACAAGATTGCAATTGGCGGTTAGTTCATTTTAATACCGATCACAAATGCAGATCCTCTCTGCCTGACATTGTTTTTATTTTTAGACCCCAGACCAGGGGTGGCCATTAGGTGGATGGTGGAGGGTGTGTCAGTGGATGGTGGAGGGTGTGTCAGTGGATGGTGGAGGGTGGAGGGTGTGTCAGTGGATGGTGGAGGGTGGAGGGTGTGTCAGTGGATGGTGGAGGGTGGAGGGTGTGTCAGTGGATGGTGGAAAAAATAGACCTAAAAATTATCGATCATCAACCTTCACCAAGACGTCCCTTGATTGACATTCACGGCACCCGAGGGTCTTGTGAGATGACGCTGGCTGCTGCCAGATCATTATTAAGAAAAAACGACCGACAGGAAGGCCAGAAACACTTTTTATTTCAACAGACTCTTGCGCCGTACCTGCCGTCAAAACTCTAAAGACCGACCGCACAGTTCCTGTCCTCACAATAAAAGCCCTGCTCCATCCTGCCTGCGCTAACAAAATAAGAGTCTCAGAAAGCTAGCGCGCACAAGCTAGCAAGCTACGGAGTTTGCCGCCAATGTATTTCTTGTAAAGTGCATAAAAAGGAGTGTGGAAGCTGGACAAATAAGACTTTTTTTCTCCTCCATTGTAAAATGTGGAGGTTCTCATCACTACTGTCTGATTCCAATCAATGCAAGTCATCACAATCATACCAACTTGCTTGTATTATCATGAAACACATTTAATTTGTTAACAAAAACCTCTCTTTCATAAATAAATGAATATAAATGATATATATGAATGATCCCTTCCACTTGGTCCATTGAAAAGTAGCTTGTCTACAGAAAAAGTGTGGCCCAAACTGCCAAGCTAGGATCTAATTAGATGTCTCCATGGCCACTCACCTAACCTTATACAGTGGAACCTCAATTTACAAACTTAAGTGGCAAACAATTTACAAACTTTTAGCTAGCCGCTAAAGCTTTTTAAAAATGGCCATGCCCTTGTGTACAGGATGTAAACAGGATGTGACGTTGGGGGCCCCGCCTCTTCAAAATGGCCGTTCCACCTGTACAGGAAGTGATTTCATCAAAATATGGCTATAATATGGCTTCCATATTATAGCCGGTATTGGGACAACCCTAGTTCATATTGTTACAATGTCAATAGCACACAAAAATGTACAGTTAATACATGTGATCAGTATCGCTTTTGGTATCGGCCGATCTCACTCATGGATGGTTGGTATGGCCTATTTAATGAGCTGTGTAGATGATGGATGTCTCCCCTCCTGGTACGTTATAGAGGACAGCGTCAGAATGGAGCATGGATACAAAGCTAAAGGGGTTGACCACAGCCACAGGTGGCACAGCAGGAAGTACTTCCA